>NC_081289.1:81576601-81689853 GCF_030490865.1 Poecile atricapillus | reverse complement strand
TGGAAGTGGCGGAAGGAAGTGGCGGAAGGAAGTGGCGGAAGTGGCGGAAGTGGCGGAAGGAAGGAAGGAAGGAAGGAAGGAAGGAAGGAAGGAAGGAAGGAAGGAAGGAAGGAAGGAAGGAAGGAAGGAAGGAAGGAAGGAAGGAAGGAAGGAAGGAAGGAAGGAAGGAAGGAAGGAAGGAAGGAAGGAAGGAAGGAAGGAAGGAAGGAAGGAAGGAAGGAAGGAAGGAAGGAAGGAAGGAAGGAAGGAAGGAAGGAAGGAAGGAAGGAAGGAAGGAAGGAAGGAAGGAAGGAAGGAAGGAAGGAAGGACAATATTTTACTACTATGTTATTCAGTTCATAATGTGTTCCTCCCAAAATGATGAATAAAGCTCCACTGAAAGAAACAGAGTTGGTCTGTTGTAGATAAGAAAAGACTCAATACTTTTTGTGCAACTTTTTTCTGCTGTGTCTGAATCTGAAGGACAATTTTCTCAGTTCAGGTCATTTTGTCCACTTCTGGTTTTTTTTTCATCTATCACTACTGTTGTTGAATGGCGTACGAAATCCAACCTGCTGTACTTACAGCATACTAGATTTATACTGGAGTATTTTACATTTATTTATTGTGAAAAACGAGATTCACTTAATAAATTATAAAAAGTTTAATATAAACAAAAAGACAATTAGGAGACAAAGGAAATAAAGCAAAGGGTTAAAACGGCCGGGTGCCCTGGCTGGTTGCCAAGAACACACCTGGTATCTTGGGAACACTCTTTTTATCCCCCCTGCTGTGAGGGTTTAATGCATATTCAAAGCATGTCCCCTCCCTGGTTCCGCCTTCTTAGAACATACTCTGTATGGGGTTTTTTTCTGCTGGTCAGCATTATTTCTGCTGGTCATCATTATTCTTGCTGACCAACATTATTTTTGAGTTTGGTTTCCTTTCTTCTGCAAATGGTCAGTCTTGATAACAGTCTGGGCCCCTCATCCTTCCTTTGAGGGCAGCTGGGCTTCATATCTTTCCCCCGCTGCCAATGGCCTGGTCCTGGCTGCTGATAACAGTTTGGTCTCCATTTCCTGCTGCTGATAACAGCCTGGTTTCCACTGTCCTTCTGCTGAAAACATCTTGGTCCTCCCATTGTCTTGCCCATTGGAGCTATCTTGCCTTGTCTGGATTAAACATATCCCTACCATTCAGAATTCCTTTCTAAGCCTATAACTTGCTAAGAGAGAGAAGAATATAGCAAAAGCATATACCATATAACATTTATCATAATGCTTGTGAAAAGCCAATATTTACAATATGAATTCACAACATTTATAGACATGGAAAAAGCAACAAAAATATCTTGCGTGTTAGCAAGGCAAGAATTTTCCTACAGGTGTACAGGATTTACACATGGGTTCTTTTATTTGGGTAGGAGCTGAAGATTAAGGGTAACATGTATGGCTAACACTGTTTTAGCTGTGATAGGCACTTATTTTAAATGATCAGTGCAATATTTTCTTAAAAACCAGATATTGTGTTTCCATGCCAGCACAAGATGTACTCAAGTCTATTATCTAATTTTTGAGTTTTAGTGTAGAAGGTGTTATGAAAATCCATTTAAGAAACGGTGTTTTTAGAGAGGGCAACAGAACACTTTTGTCCTGTAATGTATTCCTCCAAACTAGTTATATATTTTCAAATTAAATCTGTTTCAAACTCCTGGAAAAAAGGGTTTTTATTGAAAGGTTTATTCTAATAGTGAATTTTACAGCTCAGGAGTCAATAGAGATGAGTCAGTTATTCAGATGAGCCTACAGAGGAAATGTTTGGCTAATACACGGACCTTATTCTGACTGCCGATATGTGGAAGTGCAATTATTTATGTTTGGCGGCCAAGAAAAAGCATCAGGAAAAAAATAACACTCTAGCCTTTGGCCCTGCCTAGAAAAAAGAATTTTTTTTTCAAATATCCACTCTTTAATAGGATTCTGAAGTGTCCATACAGCATCTTAAAGGTATATCTGGCCTTTTTTGTAGGTACTACAGAGGTCAAAGAGGTTAAAGGGCTCTAGTATTTTAAAAACTGTCTGGATTTTTTTTTTTTCCTGAGTATTTTCTACAAATATGCCAGTGGCCAGTTAAAGTGTGTGCTTCCTACTCTCTTTTCTAAACCTCATTCTGAAACAATACAGCTGCTGATATAAAAGAGCATTGCAGCACCTGATTACGACATAAACAGTGATAGTGATGATTGTAGCAGTATTTTTGATGTAGAGGTATTTTTGAGCATGGGACATCTGGTGTTATTCTTCAAGAACAAGGTCAGTCTGACATACGTATTGCATAGTATGTAAATAGAGAGGAGCTGCTCTTGGTTTGTAAAAAACCCACAAAATCCCCCACACAATAACCCCAAAACCTAAACAAGAAGCCATATAGTGCAAATAGACCACAAGCTTCTTAGAAGAAAGACATACAATGCAGGTTGGAGGCACTCTGGGGGAAAATTTCAGATGTGCCCCACCCCCAAAACAAGCCATGCTCTGTCCCAAATATCACTGTAGTGGAATAAACTGTGTATGGGTCTATTTTCTGCTTTGGTAGCTTTAAAGTCACAAAAGCACATTCACTTAAGTTAGCTAAGGAAAATTATGTTATTCAGTAAGATGCATGAAAAATATGAATAGTTCAACAAAACTCGAATAGTGGTGAATTATACTGAGTCGCAGAAGAAAGTCATGGAGATTCTTTTCATTGTAAAAGTATGGAAGATCTAATAAAATCCTGTTAAAATCACAAGTGAGAACAATCAGATTTAGTGTGTTGCACATTCTGAGAACCAAAGAATGACACTGCCTTGTGATACCCAGTTTCCCAAGTCTTCTCATTTACCCTGCCTGAATTGTGCAAGCAGAAAAACAATTGGTTCTGATTATGAAAACAGCATATATGTGGGACTTATATTCATTTCAGAAAGAATTAGCTTCATACAAATGAGACCATAATATGGTCCTTGACATTTAAAAGGCCACAAGCCTCCAATTTTCCTTGCTAAAATCTGTGTTCATTTAAATACTATGAAATACATATCCATAGATTTTAATGAGAAAAGGCACCATATACATTCTGAGAAATCATTTCAATACATTTAAATTAATTTCTGGAACAAAAGAGAGTTTTTCTGGATCAAGCTTCCATAATAATATGGATAATTAGTCTTTCATTCCAAAATTTCTCTGGGGAGAGTGGCAAATGGTTTTCATTTGTTACTAAACATCAATCTTAAATGACTCTAAAGACTGTGCCTTTATTTGTCATGCAACATGTTGTATATTCTTAATCTGTTGAATCAGGACATTGTAAACCATATCTTAAAGACATCACACAAACATCTCCTTTCAAAACACAGGAATTTGTGTTTTTTACTCCATTCTGATTCATCTTCCTAACACTAGCCTCTTTATATTAATTTTATATCAGTTCTGTATTACGAAAAAATTCTAACTCAAAATAATTTCCTTCTTACCATATAATCATACAGCTGTCTTTGTCCAGAGGGGAAGTTGTGGACCCTGATTTGATTTCTTTCTTTTATTTTCATTTTGTGGTGTAATTCAGATTTTATCCTGAATCAGATCACATCTGAGGCTGAGGAAGAGAGAACTAATCTGCCACTGCTTTTTTGGCTAATATCTGTTAAAAATATCATTATTACCCAACATGCAGAATGGAGTCTGAAAAAAGAGAAATAAGATATACTTAAAATTGCAGCTTCTTTATTAATCCATAGTCAACACAGGTGAAGCAGACAACCGTGATTTTTTTCTCTGTCTTGGGTCTGGTTAGAAAAGTTCTTTGGGTTTCAACAGAAACATGGAAATAACTGGAAGAGGTCTCACTTGGATTGTCCTGTCAAGACAAAGAGGAAAGTCACTTTTATGTAGTGAGAAATTTATCCAAACATGGACTGATCAATAGCATTAGCATTTTTACATTAATACAGATAAAGAAGAGTTTGAAGTTGCTCCCAAAAAGTATGCTGTAACTCTTCTATCTCTTTTATTTTTAATTAAGTAAACTCAAAGTATAATCCTTTAATGACATTTTTTAAAGCTGGCATTGTTTTTCAGTGTGCTGTTACACCTTTTTTTTCCTGTTTTTCAATTGATAGATAGGGAAGTGGAAATTCTCAATCTCCACCTTGGGAGTAGTAGCATGGCCCTTCACAGGGGACTCCACAGAGCACTATTAGTGATCCAGAGACAAAACATACCCCTTGTCTTTAGACTCATCTCAAAGAACAAGGCTGTACCTCTGAGAGGTGTCAGGCTTACATAAGTTCTTGTCAAAATCAGTATAAAATGGATTGCAGAGAATAATGGCAATTAAAGTATTCTAGAAGCGATTAAGTAATCTTGACTTGTTGTTCACTTTTAGGCTGGACTGTGCTCAGGTCTCTTACAGAGGCTCAGTGCTGTTGTCACAGAGCAGCATTCTGGCTCAGAATCCCGATGATACACACAGACTAACCTCTGGTCAGGGCTCCTAGCTCCTGCCTGCCAGTGTAATCGTTGAAGAGAAGAGAAAGATGTTTAAACTGGGGATTTTAAGTGGTAAGCTGTATATAGCCCACAGAGATTGTCCAATATACTGAGTATTTTGGATGCTGCATCTATGGGTTAGTTGCCAATGTTGTACTACTGAATCTGAAAAGCCACCAAACACAAACCACATAACCATTAAATAAAACACCACAATGAAGACACTGGTGAGATAGAGAGAACGAGAATGTTGGAGGAATTTGGGGTGGGGTGGGAAATGGTAAAGAGGGACTGAAAACTAAAGTGCTCCAAAACACCAACTTGTTTTTCTCTGCAGATTCAGATCTTTGTGATATTTTGATCTCAACTGCAATCATGAAAAAAAAAAAAAATAAATTACAAGACAGAGGAGATAAAAAGAAAGGATAAGGAGATAAAAAGAAGGGGAATGAAAAAGAAAAAGAAAAAGAAAAAGAAAAAGAAAAAGAAAAAGGAAAAGGAAAAGAAAAAGAAAAAGAAAAAGAAAAAGAAAAAGAAAAAGAAAAAGAAAAAGAAAAAGAAAAAGAAAAAGAAAAAGAAAAAGAAAAAGAAAAAGAAAAAGAAAAAGAAAAAGAAAAAGAAAAAGAGAAAAAGAAAAAAGAAAAAGAAAAAGAAAAAGAAAAAGAAAAAGAAAAAGAAAAAGAAAAAGAAAAAGAAAAAGAAAAAGAAAAAGAAAAAGAAAAAGAAAAAAGAAAAAGAAAAAAGAAAAAGAAAAAAAGAAAAAGAAAAAGAAAAAGAAAAAGAAAAAGAAAAAGAAAAAGAAAAAGAAAAAGAAAAAGAAAAAGAAAAAGAAAAAAAAGAAAAAGAAAAAAGAAAAAGAAAAAGAAAAAGAAAAAGAGAAAAAGAAAAAAAGAAAAAGAGAAAGAAAAAGAAAAAAAGAAAAAGAAAAAGAAAAAGAAAAAGAAAAAGAAAAAGAAAAAGAAAAAGAAAAAAAGAAAAAACAGAAAAAAGGAAAAACAGAAAAGAAAGAAAAATATAAAAGAGAAAGACAAAAAATGAAATCTGTTGAAAGCACAGGTAGAAAATAAAATAAAAGGAGTGTTTGACATACGTAGCAGTGCCATTAATAATGTGAACAGTATTAGAAGGAAACATACCCCTTCTCCCCCTGCCAAAAATACAGCAGACCTGACCCTTTGGAAAGCCCCTGTCATACCTCAAATCTAGATGACCAAAACTTTCCTGAGAAACAGTAATTTTTTGTGCCAGTTTCCTGCATTCTTCTAAATTAATCAGTGTGATACAATGTGAAAGGTCTGTAAGAAACCTGAGTATAGAAATATATTTCTCCATGTCAGCAAAGGCTGACAGATCAATAACTGATACTGTCTCTGCTAGATGGAGCCTTGGAGTATTGTTACTACATCATGAGTGCTTCTCTCAGAGTCAGAGACAATGGAGCAGCGATGAAGGTAAAAGAGAACAGAAACAGTAAGCAGAATAAAGTCTAGCAGAACATTTCCTGCATAGGATTGAAGCTCATACGTAAGTGGAAATGCTTCTACATGTTACTACAATACTTGCCTTATTTTTCTTGATGTTTGTGCCCTGGTTGGCCCCTTTTTCCACCTCCCTTAAGTCTCAGTATCATGGGAGAGATGCTTTCTGACAGACAAAAGATAATCTTACACTTGACTTCCAATATCAAGGCATTTTAACTGGCACACTTTATATTGAATAATTCATAGCTATTCAAGCTTTATTTCATTTCACAAAGAAAGTGCTTTCTCTTAGCACTGACTAGATATGAGCAGCTAATTCATTATTTAAAGAGATTAAGTATTTGCAACTGGTATGGGCTCATCAGAGCTTTTTTTATTCCCTTTGCTCATGTTATCCCCTGCCACTTCACTGCCTAGTACAGATTTTAGATTGATTTTACCATATTAAAATCTTTTTAAAACAAATCTCTACCTTAAACCCTCACAATTTCCAGTGCTTCATTGTCCCACTTTGAAATGTAAAATAATAGGTAAAAACTGCAACATACTGGTGAAATGTTTTAAATCCCTGTGAACTCATGGGAACATGAACAAATAGAATGTTTTTACTCTTGTTAAAAAAACAGCAGGTAAAATTTGGGAAATGGTGATGTGTATTGATGACAGTCTCCACAGTCTCACATCTTGTACTGGGGAAAGAGGAATGGATGTTTGATTGAAATAACACAAATTCCTCATTGTTAAATTTTGAAGAGCTGTGGTTGTATAGATCAACTGCTGGCACTTGGGGATTCCTCTCCTTTGGGATGCAGACCCTTAAATGCTGAAATGAGGTGGGATGATTTAAACACAAAAAACTCTGCCATTAGACAGACAAATTCATTCCTTTGGACTGGAGAGAATTAAGATTGTTCTGTTTTAGCAAAGTTCTTATGATCAAAACTTCTTATAGCTTGAAATTAAAGAGAATTTTTCCCTGGGACTTAACCAGACTTTAAAGCAGTTTTTAGTGTTTCATGTATTACTTTTGATGCAGATTTATGGGCACATAGTGATATATTTTGGTGAAAAAATGTGAAAATTCAAGCAGAGTATAGCTGGGGAAGATTTTTCTCCTGATAGTCCCAGCAAACATGCCCAGTGTATGGTCTGTGGCATGAGTATCACCACTTGACCGTACTGCTGTTGGGTCCAATACTTATGGTAGACTCCCTTGCCCGTGACAGGAGTTTTGCAATGTGATGGTCTTTAAGGTCCCTTCCAACCCAAACCACTCTATGAGCTTGTGATTCTGTGACTCTATGCATGGCCAACTGTGCATGAACACATTTTATTAGAGAGAGATCCTCATTTGTTTTCTTCACATGAAGCCCCTGCATGCCAGGGGCAAAGGTGTGCACCGACAGGCAGCACACGCCTTCAAAGGCTGCCACCCTATGAAGCTCCTCTGCAGCTACACAATCTCTGCCATTTACAGAAAACAGTCATTTTTATGTCTTTCTGCTGTCAGCATTTTAAATGTAACATAACAGTGGTATAATCTTGTTCTGCAGAGGAAGATTACATGTGTATACCTAAGAAGAAGAGTAAAGAAGCCTCAGACAGCAGAGCATTCTAAGACCATTATCGCATCAGTGTGAGTAGCCCCGGTGAAACACTTAGCTCTCCTGATCTACAACTGAAAAGTTTTGAAGATTTGTGTGCATCTCTGCACAAAATCTGTGTCTCAGCTGCAAAAAGACATCTTTAGCTCGCAGAGGTGAGCAAAGCTGAGCTAGGTTTCTTTGGTGCATAGGAAGGCTTTCTACACCTACTGATAGAGTCAACAATGCTAATGTAATTATGTTTGAAAGTAACTGTCCCATCAAAATGTAGGTTTCTTGCAATTTAGTAATTTTGCTGTGAATCCAGGCTTCGGGTAAATAAATAATGAATAAAGTGAAGCAATTTCATTTCAGGCATGGGTACTTGGGGAAAGGCAGCCTATGCTGTCTTCTGTGCAGCTGAAGAAGAGACAGAACTCTGCGCACCTGAACAAGTGTCTGGACCCAGGTTAGCTTTAGATACCCCACTCCTGCACAATGCTGATAGTGTTTGGGACGTGTCCTGATGCTTTCACTTTCAGCACTATGACAGTCATGGGAAAATGAATTAAACCTATCTCATGAATATTCTCTTTTAGCATGCAATTTCTTTACCTTATATATATATATGAGTGCGTTCTCATTTGTGCTAAGTAACTTGAATAGAAAGATAAAAAACTGTTTCTCCTCATACCTCTCTTTGCTACTGCCTTTTACCTGGTTTCACAGTTTTACCTGACTTCACACAACTATTTTGTTTTCTTTTTTTAATCTTGTGAAAAAATATGAGTTAGAGGATCTGGTTTATTCAAGCTTTCACTGTTTTTTTAGCCAAATAGCTTGCAGCTCCCAGGATTTACAAGGAAAAACAGCAATACCTGAGGTCACAACTAAAATTTAATTCAGACCATTTGTTTTAAGTTCTATTTTAAAAGCTAATAATTTTTTATTAAAGAAAAAGGTATGTTTTTATTCCACTGTTTGGACTGAATTTAAAGAGTTTTGATATGATTCTCACAACTTAAGCCAAGCTTAATCACTGTTTTCAACTAAAGCTGGTTGCTCACTGAATCAAAGCACTGTTGCTGGAGAAAATGCAGAAAGCACAGGACTCTTTTACCTCAGCAAAGTCACAGGTCAGACAAGCAAAAACATTTTTCAGAATAACTTCAGATATAGGATAGGAACTTTATGTTGGAAATATCTTTGTTACTATTGGTATTACTTACAGCAGGAGACAGGAGGGTCAAGGAAAGGAGATCACTTTTTCTAACCTTAACCTTAACCTTTCCCTTAACTCTAAGAGCTTCCTGCCCTGAAGGGCAGTACAGACAAAACAGTTAATGTAGAGAAATAAAACCATAGGGTTTGCAATGTGGATATACATAAAGTTGTTGTCTGCTTCTTCCCCTGGTGGTTCTGTTAAATCCAGTGGAACTTCCAGCAGATTCTGACTCTAATTAAGGAGGTCATATTCTGAGCTTTTTCGATAAATATTTGGCAACTAGATTTTGTGCCTGTTTTTGAAAAAGTCATAGAATAAGAGAGTGTCCTGAGTTTGAAGTGGCTACACAATACAGTTCTGGTCCCACACAGGGTAGCTCCAAGAATCACTATGAACCACCAATTAAGAAAATTTCTTCACTGAAAGGGTGGTCAGGCACTGGAACAGGCTGCCTAGAGCAGTGGTAGAGTCACCTCATTGCTGAAGGTGGTAAAAAAACCTGCAGACCTAGTTAGTGCTTAGGGACATGATTTCGTGGTGAACCTGGCAATGTTAGGTTAATGGTTGAGGATCTTAGCGTATTTTTCCATACTTTATGGCCTTGTGATTCACAAATAGTCTCTTTTTTAGTGCTTTCTCCTTACTATGTAGGAAAACAATGAAAGTCTCATTGGAAATCAGGGTAAACTTTTCCCAGTGTCTTCAGGGGTTTTGGTTGAGAAACATTCCTGACTGAGGGAAAATGGTCTTGAATTCAACTCCCAAGTTTCTATGTTCCTTTCCTGGGGACATGAATGGGGGTGAAGGGTACTGACCTTACACAGAACATGCCTTTTTTTCCTCTTAAGCATAAATTATATCCTGTGCATCTCTTGCAGCACTAATCTCTAAAATTTGTGCCAAGTATGGTGAGTATAAGGTGGACAGTAATTCTCAATTTTAGGTAAAGAAAAAAAGACAGTTTCTAATAAGGAACATACAACACTTGCATCCTTTTTTTTTTCATTAATCCTTTACATCAAAGTGGATTTTGACTTGATACCAGGTAGTAAAACATATACAACCCTGAAAACAGACTGCAATTTTTGCCTTCTAAATTGGAGGCCTGTTTTCAGAATATATTGGGTTGTATGTTTCTACTGAAAATTAAATTTATATTTGGAAAAATAATTACTGTATCATAGACTAGACAGAAGAGTGGGCTCAAAAATTCTAAATAATTCACAATCAGCTCGGTTGTTTTTATTAGACAATACAACACATGTAAAAGCGCAAAAGCTTCTTTTAGTGATTTAAACATATTTTGGTTTAAGATTATTGCTTTCCCTAGCTTGCTGTGTGGGTGGTCTAAAGTTATGTCAAAAGATATTACATTTCCCTCAGAATTTATGCACTCTTCTCTTCTATAAAAGATAATTATCTCTGCTAGGCAAAGGTAACCTAGCCTAATTTTGTACAGAAATAGAGCACATGGTATTAAAATCTGTTTGTGGAGATAAAACATACATTCCACAGTCAGAATCTCTCTGATCCTGTCTCTGTCACCAGTAATTTTTCTTCCTAATTTATTTATCCAATATCAGGAATTTCTAAATTACATTAAACAAAGGTGATTATCTATAGGATGAAATAATGCCTTCCTTCGAAAATATCTCTCTACTCCCTGTCCTGTCCTCTAATAATTGCAAAGAAAAAGTAAATGAATTTTTGTTTTATGTGTGGAATGCCACATTACCTTCTGTAGGAAGATTTTTGATTTTTGAGGCATTTTCCAATGAACCTTCTTTCAGATCTGATCTGAGGAAGGCATTGAAGGCTATTCTAAACCCTAAATCTGGTGACTGGAGGGGTTCCCATCATCTTGAGAAAGCAGCACAGTGATGCAAGTGTGTGAGTAAACTGAGAGTTCCCCGAAAGCCTTTTGAAGTAGAGCATTCTTCTTCCCTTGATCTTCCAAGTGAAACACATGAAGGAGGTTTAGCACCCTGAAAAACCATCTCTATGATACAATCCATCTGCCAGGCAAACCAGCAAGCTGTCCATGGCACTGGTCAGCTGAGTAACTTTTGCAGATTATTATCCACTCACAAGTGAGAGCATTCCTCCCCTTCCTTCAGTACTCAGCAGTGGGCCCACCAGTGGTCAGTGGGAAACCTCCCTCCACCAGCGTGGGCACCAGCAGGGATTTGAAAATATCCATGTTAGCCTCATCACTGAAGAAGGGCAATTTCAATATTTTTGTGATGTTTCAGTTCAAGTCCTTGCTGCTGTGGAGGTAGGCTGCTACTCTTGGTTGAACTAGATTTCAGGTATTTTTCTCTTCTCCTTCAGAAACCAGTCACAGTTGTCAGCCACTTCTTAAAACCCATTATTCCATCTAACATCTGGAATAAAGTGGTGTTAGGGGAAAGCAGGCTTGAGATAATAATAACAGCATGCATGTTTCTTCACCATGAAGTGCAGATAGGCTATGAATGGAGTTTCTTTTTAAAAAAATAATATATTTAGGAAAACAAGGAGAAAATGTAACCAAAGAAAAAAAATTGCCCTTTATTATACTTTATTTAATGTAACATTTAAATATATGTATATAAAAGACAGGATCTCACTGAAGCAAAAGTGATGATTGTCTAACCACAAACTGAAGCTTGATTAGATTAATATTAAAGATATCCTTAATTGTTAACATACATGTAACATGTAACATACACATGCATATGTCATTGACTGCTAAAATGTCTGAAATTATTAAGATTTTCATGGTAAGACAGCTCTAGAAAATGTGACACACTAATTGAAATACTGCATCAGAAAATAACTGATAAAGTGATAAAAGTCTTAAAACAATAAACCAATTGATCCTTACAAAGAAGACATAGGGAAGTCTAAAACAAATATATGGTAAGGGTAGTGTTAATGGAAACTTTCTGCACTAAATAATAGTTCTTAAAATTTTATGCATGCTGTAGCTATTAGGTTGTGGATTTTTTTTTTTTTAAATTATAGACAAGCAAATATATTTGGCTTTGAGCAATGAGATTAAGGAGAATCATCTGAAAGGTTACCATTCACATCAGGTGAATATTTCAACTGACAAATGAAAAAAGGATGTTTCTTCTCTTCAGTATATGAGATTATATTAAAACAGATTATTGTTTTTCAGTCTATAAATATAGAAGTTAGGGGTTGGGGAGTGTTTTTGTGTGTTAATGAATAAAACAATCTATGTATGTGTCTTGTGGCAGGGCTGTAATGAAACTTTTCATGCCAAATCTTGAGACTTTACTCATCAGTAAGGTCAAGGAGAGTGCTGCCCAAAAAGGAATTAGGGGATAAACCCACAGAAACTGACATTAGTAGAGCTCAGAAAGCCATTTATCTATTGAAATGTTTCTAGAAAACATTCTTCTATTTTCAAGTTTTGTCTGAAAACAGAATTTATTTGAAAAGAAGAGCATGATTTCGCCTGTTAAGCTGAAAAGAAATTTCCATGTGAAAAAAAAATCTCATTGAGAAAAAAATTGATTCCTTTTAATACAAGACTTTTCTTTCACTTTTGGCATTAGAGTGCTTTTTCTCTTAATTTTTTTTTTTTTCTTTAGAACAGAGGTGGGATTCAGGGGCTGGAGAGTGGGAGCAAATGGGATATGGAGGAGTGAGGCAGGGGAAAGGATTGATTGAAGGTGAAACCTTCTTTCCAAAGCCCTTGGCCTTCCATCTACTTATCCCTAAAAACATAAACATGGCTTGCTGATTAATGCTTCATTTTTTTGGGGATGGTGTGAGAGACTGACATGTTAAATGGTAATGACTCAAACAGCTGGCCATTTGCAAAGGCAGAGTGTGCTTTTCTGGGGAGAGGTTTGCACCCCCAGCCTGAAACAGAAAACATTTTTGTACATGGTTGTGAAACCTTTGATCCACATAAGACAGAGGGTGAGCACTGGAGGCTCTGGATTTTGAACCAGATGAAGGAGGGGACTGATAAGAAGCAGACTCTGTTGAGGTGGGGTAGTGCTTTTTATCATGCCAATGTCCTCCCTTACACAACTGGTTCAGCTGTAAAACTCCCCTTTCCCTCCAGCCCCAGAGAAGGTCACATTCACACGAAGGCTGAAGGTTAATTCATCCCTTCTGATGGGGCATAACTGGCTCGACTCCACTGATGAGAGGCAGCTGTCATCTCTTAGAAAGGCTCCTAAATCATCAAAGACTCCCAAAATGCCCCCCAGGCCTCACTCCTGAGGCCTTCTACCGGAGGTCTGCACAAAGTTCACAGTGTTACAACAGAAACACGGCGCTGAAATAGACAGTGTTATACCCTTCCTCCTGCGCAGGGAAGGGACGTTCCACATAAATCTAAATGCACATTAACCAACTGATCTTTGTGTTTCATGGGCTTTTCCCAGCCCCTGACGGATCAAGACTGTGACCATCACGCCTAAAAATCGACCCCAAAATTGCAACAATTAAGTCTTGTCACTGAATCCACAGGTGGTGATATATTTCCTCTCCACTATATACTCTTCTCATATCCTTTCTTTCTTTGTCTTTTCCTAATACATCCTCTTAATTTTCATACTTTTATATTGCTATATTACTATAGATAGCCAAAATGGTTACATACCTGCTTTCCATTGCAAGCAAATTGTTCCAAAATAAACCTTACATATATGTATATGTAAACACTGGTAATTCAGTGTCATTTCATTCTAATCTACCCCAAGGGATCTATTAAAAAGAACCTCTGTCACCTCACCTTCAAGGCCGATTGTAACATATGGTTGGGCAAGCCCTGCTGGGTGGGCTGCAGACCCTGCAGCAGTAGCTCTGGAATTTTGTGTTCCAAGGAGGAGGGCAGTTTTCCCTGGTAGACCCCTGAGAACAGCAGTTTTGCTGCAGAAGGTTTGTTTTTGAATGTGGGCACTGATTCCTTGGAGAGGAGACTTAGGAAAAGGAAATGAAAAGAGATTAATTTGTGCATGAACTCTCACAGCAATAATGAGCATTTCAGACTTGTCCTGATTCATCTACAGGAGATAAAAGGCTCTGCACTACTAACACTGGTATTTCAGAAAATCCATGTATTTTTACTTGTATTGTTTAAATTTAAGGTTCTCCTCTGCTGTCACTATAAATAATAGATGTCTGTCTATTCATATGTACATTTACCTATACATCAGTCTTTGTGACTCACATATCTACAGAAAAACATTTTCTAATAATTTTCCATGTTTCAAGTCAGACAATTTATATTCCTGGAATCTGAAGTAAATATCAGTTTGTTGTCTTTCTTTTTCTTCCTATCTCCAGTTCAGTATCTGTTTTGGAAAGTGATAGATACTAAAGAAATAAAACTCGCTCTGATTCTATTTGTACATGGATCTAGAACCAGTGCCATCTTAACAAAATTCCCATTTATTGTTCTCTGCAGATAAAGACAACTCTACTGATGCTTATTTTGACCCACACCAGAATTTATCTTTAAAATTTTCTTTACTTTTTAGTATTTCAGCTACTGACCTCTCATTAAATTTCAAATGCCTTTTGAGTTTTTGAGTGACTGCTTTTACACTTTATCCAGACAAGCTTTGTTTCCATGTATGCCAGATGTTTGCTTTTCTAGCATGTCACTTTGCATCTTTCTTCCCCAGTGCTCACTCCACAGCTTATTTCATGCATCTCCCTCCCTGTGTGCTTGCACTGCACTTTGATATATTGTTCAGTGTTTTTGTGAAATTGGATAAACCCACTTTCAATGTTAGAACTTCTCCTATGGTGGGGCTGTGGTTCAGACCTTACCTTTGGATGTGTGTGCCTTCAGATCCCTTTGCTGTCAACTGTCCCTTTGCAGGAACTTAACATGTTTTACTTTGAGACTTCATTTGGTAAAAAATCTAGATCTGTATACACTTTGCCACTATCTGCGTACAGTAACCTAGAATACTCGTGTCATTTGTGTTTTTTACAGAAGTACATCAACACATTCCCACGTTTTATTTGCAGCCTAATGAAGCTGAATATGAAGTAAATGCACTTTTCCTTCCCACATCAAAAAGCCTTTCTTCAGGTGGAGCACACAGAGGAGTAGTCACATTTCTTGCTGCATAAGGATTCACTTACTTTGGCTGGTTCTATTTGCATAAAAGATAAGACTCAGAGAATACAAGAGATTGGATTTAAGCATTACAAATTTACGTTGTATATATCTTATGATGATTCCAGAAATCAAACATAATTATATTGGGGATTTTGGTTCAAGGGGTAAGATTTAAAGACTTTAGATGTAATTTCTACCACAAGGAAACCCACCTCAACCCAACTCAACCAACAAAAATAACAACATGAATTAAGAAAGAGAAAGAAGCAACTTCTTGGTCAAAAAATCATTTTGGCACATAGTAGAAGCAAACAATATGGAAATTCCTTGCTTATAAATCTGAGTTTGTTTTTGTGAGTCACTATGCAAAGGTGACCTCTTCCCTTGGCCAAATCCATAACTGTTCCTTATATCTTTCCCTGGCTTGCTTTCCTTCCACAACCAGCTATTCTCCAGTCTGTTGTGCTTGCTGTTGATCCCTATTGTACTCCTGAACCCATATGAACACATGGGCTCATCCTACCATGATCACAACACCCTGGACAGGCCTCCCAAGTTTTGGGCATCCCCTACATAGAGCAGCTTTCTCACTCCTGCCATTTGTGCTCAAATGAAAAGTTCTCCCTGATATTAGCTTTACACATCTCAATCATCTTCCTGCTATATATTTTTTTTTCCTTTTTTGTGAGATACTTTTCTGTGATTTAAGATCCCATAGAGTAAACACAGAGGTGAAATCAGTATCAATCAGTCAGAAATCAAATATTGTCGCACTGAGAAAAAGTTCTCAATGGTCTGTGACACAGTTTGAATTATTGTCAAGGAAAGGAGGCTTGAAGAAAAACATATTCACATTCAGAGAGGTTACAAAAGGCCTTGTAAAATTAAATTATTACATTTAATGCAATTGAAATAATTGAGTAATTGAATAATAGTTGAAAATATTGAATAATTTTAGTATTGAAAGTTAAAACTTCTTCTTTGAGGCTCATGTAGCTGATGGTACAAGGGATGATGAGGCTGTGGAAGCCAGTACTAAGAAAATTTCACTATTTGGAAGTTTAAGTAACAGAAGTCAAACAATGCAGATATTCTGGCCCTGCACAAGGTACATGTAATATTCAAGAGTATCTCTACAGTTGTATTTTGTGTTTTGGAGAGGTGCCAGAGAGGTTTTTAAACTATCAAAGTTTTGCCTCCTCATTTCCTTTCTTTAAAATATACAGTTTATTCCTGTGCTTTTTGATCTTTAAGCAACAAAATCAATATGAAAAATAGCATAAGGGCACAGCTGGGTACAAAAAAACTATGTTTGCTAAAAATATACAAACATTCAAGGCCTGGTTATATATATTATTGCTCTGGCTGTTTTCTGGTGGTTCTGGATTGATGAGTACAGTGAACAGTCTAGGAGGTTTGCAAGCAATTTAAGGGGAAGCTACTCTCTGCATACACACTCTACTGAAAAAAAACAAACATCTGGGACTGGTATAGTTCAATGGGATTTTTCTCTCACACATGAACCATGTCTTTCTTATATTATTTATATATGAGACATGCATAACACACAAACATGCACACACATGCACGTATCTTATGCATACACTGTTAAGGAGCATCAGAGGAACAGATTGTAGGCATGGCTACCTGAACCTTGTCTGATAAAACTCATGTTCTTCCTGGAAATCCAGCTTTTCTTATTACCTCTCACTGTGAGTAAAATAGAATTGTCACCAAGACTACATTAATAAGATCACAATGTTAGGCACTTGAAGATGAGAAAATAACATAAAAAGGTGCCCAAGCTTTAATATTTGTTTTAAATTTTATGATGAATCCTAGTTTTTTCAAGGATGGCTACTTCATTTAGTGACTGGAATAGTTGCTGATTAATTATGACTTATCTGATATTTTGTTTTCTTTCCTTTATTTGTCAGCCTTTGCTTTGCTTAAAGCTGTGTTCTAAAACCACTTTGATTTATTTCTTAACATTTTCTTGTGTGGATCTCATCACTGCTTTATGAAAAAGAGGGATAAAAAGCTGTAACTAATAATCCCACATAAACACACATTAAAAAAAAAAAAAAAAGGATGCCCAAGTAGATTTGCTGTTTTCTGTTGTTTAGCTCCTTTGGTTTTACACAGCAGAACGAACAGCTTTCACAGAATTACTTTATGTTTCCTTTCTGGTCCCTTGAGCTGCAAAATGGGCTTGTGATTTTATATAAATTTGGGTACAATTTCCCAGAAACAGTCACAGTCATACATGTGATTCAAATGCCAACTTTTGACAAATTTCAATTACATTCTGTAGAAGCTGACAAATTCAAACTGTTCAGAGAAGACACTATGGTGATTTCTTTGTTAGAAAATGAAAAAAAAAGAAGACTATTTTTTTCATTAGCCCAATCTCAGATATGGCTAATGAAATATTCTGAAATATTCTGAAATATTCTGAAATATTCCCAAATTCCAATGTAAGGTTTAGAAGAGTTTCACTCAGATGATTAAATTTTTAAAGATTTTAAACAGTGAAACTGCCAGCTTGACAGTGGAAAATGTCAATAAACTAAAGTAGAGCATCATTGTAGAATAGGTGGTTTTATAGTCACCCTGCAAAACTAAAAATTAGCCTTTAAAGGAATCTAGTGTCTTAGAGAAGAAAGTGATTTAACCATTTGCATCCTTAGACTTTTCCCTGTGCTCATTCCCATGCTCTTAGTCTGCTGTTATAAGTCAAGTGGCTGAGAAAAGGCAGGACTTGACTCCAATAGTTGTTGCACATCTGTGTTTTATTATATGCCTTATGAGTCTACACTCAGAGATGCACTGCATCAAAAGATTAATGGTTATGGTTTTAAGATTGAATACACTGAATTTGTTCTGTAGTGCTGGTACAGCATCTTTGTCTGGCCACCTCAGACTTCGCTTGTATCTCTTGGGAGTATTTCATAATGTAAAAATAAAAAAAAAAACAAAACCAAAACAAACAAGCACAAAAGGGAAACAATACTCTATATGTTCCCGAGTCCTTATCTATATTGTGTGTCTCTAATGCAGCAAAGTAGGAAAGAGTAAGGACTGTCAAATCGGATTCCATTTGCAGATTTTATTTCCACAGCTCCCTGATTCTAAATCCCAGATTAAGTGAACAGATTAAGTGTAGGATAAATTTTCTTGATCAAATGGACCTATCAGATTTTGCTTTTGACTAGGTTTTTAATGATAGAGTGGAAAATAGTTTACAGTTGACATGGCAGATCTATGTGTCATGGAATAAAAAAGTGTCTCAGGTTTTAAGACTAAGGGTGGTACATGAAACATTTGATTCTAAATAGAAAAATAAAGATGTGAATTTTTTTTTATAGTGAAACCGTGGAACAAGACTTTATTCCTTGGGAAATAAAGAAAAAAAACCAGGAAGGATAATTGTATTTACACACGTGAAAAAAAAAAAAAATCAGGTGAGGTTCTAATGTCATATGAACACATGTGGTGGCGTCCTTTGGTGGTTTTCAGAGCCATGAAGCCTTTCAATTACTGCAGGGTGGATGTAAACTGTAGCTCTCAGGAGGCATTTTAGCCCTAAAGAGCTCTGTTTCAATCAGTGAATAAAATATAGTTAATAATATAGAGGATAGGTCCTTTTGGCTTAGAAGAAGTAAAGGCATAGGTACTGAAATCATTGTGGGTATCACTTGTGGTGTAAAATAAAGACCCCTAACATCTAACTCTGCTGCACTAATAGGATTTCGAGCCATTTTCTAGACTAAGTCATTTGTCCCACAAGAACAAGACTTTGTCAGTTTGGCAAATATTTTTTTTATTCTAGGGTCTGAAATTGTGTTGAAAATTTTTAAACAACAAAATCAAGAAAAATTTGCAGTTTATATTTACATTTCAATGTTAATGACTATGGGAGATGACTTTTGAGATTCACCCACCTCCAAAATTACTATTTTCATTAATCTCCATCATGGAGTTTCTTTCCTTCTGGGTATTGAATATACACAGGATACAATTAACAAAGTATTTTGTGTCAGATTGTCAGAGGAAAGGCATGTCTGCTGAAGAACAGTCAGAGTTACTGAATTTACACACATAAATGAAATGAAGTCAAGAACTACAATATGTAACCAGAAAACCATTGATAATTTCACATTGTCCATCCATTTCTTATATTCCCTAATTCCTCTTATTTTCAATATTTCTTATTCAAAGTCTCATCCTAATAAGCCCTGCCATGTACACTGGTTTCTTAACTTCAGGTGAACCAAATTTTTTTAGAGGTTGTTATGCTCACTTGATATCACAGAGAAAACCCTTTATTTTTCAAGAAAAATAAGACCTTGTTACACATCTATTCACCTGGTTTTGTGTGACTATTGTTGTTATATTGACCACAATTTGCAATACAGACATCTCAGAAAGGTCCCATTGAGGCTTGAAGGGGATATTTGATTTGTGGTGGAAGAAGACATGGTGATGGTTATAAGTGAGTGTCCTCTGTGGAACTCAAATTTCTGCTCCTCACACATCAGCACACTAAATTCTCACTGCATTTGCTAAGGCACTGACATTCTGAGCTCAACAGAAGCATCGTACCGTACCTGTGGGACAGATGATATGGCATCTAGAGCACTGTGCTGTGGTGCCTCCAGGACATTCACACCACAAAATGTCCCATCCAAATCCCTTCCCATTGCTAATGAGAGTGTGTCCTGACCCACTGTGTCCTGCTTGCTGAAAAAGGATGTTTTCCTCTAGACTATTCACTTCAGAACTGAACTCAATGATCTTTGTGGCTTCCTTCCAACACAGAATATTCTATGATTCTGTGACTGCATTTCTAGTTTCTCCATCTCCTGTGGGACCTTTGGGTTGGGAGACACTGGCTCAGTCCCCGGCTGTGTCAGACCTGTGAGACCTGGAAAGTTGTGCTTGAACATCTGATCTCTAAAATAGTGGTAACAGTATTTCCCTCCCTCAGAGGAGTTCAGTGATGATAAATCCATGAAAGACTTCAGAGGTTTTTTGGCACTACAGAAGCAGATAAGTTTCTTAAATGGATTAAGAGATGAGAAGTTTTGTGTGTTTTGGTTTTTTGTTTTGTTTTTGTTTTTTTTTTATAAGCTCTATAATAGTAAAGCATTCAATCCTCAAACTTCAGAATCTCAGATTTCTTACAGAAAATCAAAATAAAGTAGTAACACATTTTGCCTCTAATAAAACCTCTTTTTTTCTCTACTTTAATTCCATTCTCCATTCTTTTTCTGATGTATACTATAATATGATATGGAAAGAAGATTCAGAACCCAAATAATTTCAAATAGGAATGTAATCTTTTTACAGGAAGCCTTGATTTATAAAGCCAACTCCCTGAGGTACAGACAGGTTTATCATTCTGCTATAAATGTCTGAATGCATAATGGAATGCAGACTCTAATTTCTATAATGTGTTTGGATGATGCATTGCTCATTGAGAACTGCAATGAAGAAAAGAAGAAATCTCAAACAAATTCTTCTGGAATTTTGGTCCTCTAATGCATTATTAAGGAATTCAGATAAGAGGCAAAAAATGCTGCCCAACTTCTGAAGTCTGAAGAGAGTTCATAAGTTAATATTTTATTGTGATTTAATCTGTAATAATAAAGTTGCTTTTGCCTTCAGGCATTTACAAGCACCAACAGAAATGCAGACCCCCAACGACTGACACTGGAGTCAACTTTTCATGATAAATAGGAATTATTTATGATTATGATATTGTTGTGTTTGACTTACAAAGTACATAGACACTAGCCAGGTCTAACAGAAAGATAACAAAGGTTTGGTATGACACTTAATTGAATGCACACTTTGGATCCTCTATTTTCCCACTGAAATTATTTGTACAAATAAATCTTGATTATGACTGGATTTACACCCACTACTAGAAACCCATCCAGATAGCTTCTTTCTTCTATTTTCTTTCCTTTATTTATTTTTAAGCGCTGAATTGTTTCAGCTATTTCAAACAAAAGAAAGTAATTGGTTTTAATTAAAACACTGCTTGGATATAGAACGTTTAACTCTTATAAAACTGACTGGAAAAGACTATTGCAATATAGACACTATTCCTTTTTTCTAGCACTTGTGATGTTCTCACAAGTGGTCATAGTTGACATTTTTCTTGAAAACTAAAGTTCTTCACATTGTTTAGTATTTTAACTACATCAATTTTCCTTAAAAACAAAAAATACATAGTACTCATGTTAGATGAGAAGATTTTGAAAATTTGACCTAATGTGTACCTTAAAAGATGACAAAGTCAGAAGATAGTGGAGACAAACCAGCACTCTTTTTTTTTTTTTTTTTAATCATTATTTTGAGGCTATCCCATGATTTATGAGACCTGATTCATGACTTTGGAATGTCTGGGTTTGGCCATACTGCCTGCATTGTACAACTTTAAATGATCTCAACATCCATGAGTAGGTCACTACCTTTTGCTCAAAGAAAAATTGAATCCTGCAGGAAAATATGGTTGTGATGGGGAAAATACCCTGTTTATGTATGCAAGAGGGTCCTGAATACACTTGGCCACTGGTGAGGAGGGTGCAAGGACTACTGCCATGGTGTGGGAGCTGTAGAAGTATGTACAGAGTAGCACTGTCCTGAGAGAGGCAGTTCTTCTTTGGACTACTGCAAAATACCCTGGATGCAGAACAGATTTGATACAAGGGTTAAAAAAGCATCACATATTCCATCACACAAGTGTCCATATCTTGCTGTCTCCTGGAAAAAGCTTTTTAATTAGGAAGGGCCAAAGTAAAGTCTGGAAACTGAAAGATGTTTCTTTCTCTGCTTCCTTCTGTACCTTGCCCTCCTGTTCTTCTGTACCTCACCCCTGGCAACCATCTAGGGATGACTGATGACACAGCTGACAGTTCTGAAAGTTAAACTGATATTAAACTGAAATAAATCTGATGTCCATTGGTTTAGAGGTCTGCATTTGGAAACAGACTTAGAAATTAACTGTAACTGCAACTATCCCCTCTATTAATTTACTATTATTCTGGTTTGTTGTAAAGAATTAGCTGGACTCTGAGACATGACACATTATCTAATTCTTATGTGCCATCCTTTAAAATACCGATGCTTGCCCACCTCACACCTGTCATCAGTGGAAGATCTCTCTATAGAAAACAGACAGATCTGTGGCAGACAGAAAGAGCAGAGCTCTCATGTCCATTACTGTTCAAGGAGATTTCCTTGCACATTCACATGCAAATCAATTCTTTATCTGTGGTTTGGAAATATTCTCATCTTGTTAGAGCCTGGAGGAGAAAGGAGGAAGAAAAAAAAAAACAAGAAAAAAGAGAGAAAAAGAAAAAAAAAAGAATAAAGAAAAAGAAGAAAAAGACATAAGGAAAAAAAATTTACAGTGATCTTCCTGCTTGAGCTAGCAATGTGGTTATAGGGCATTTAAAAGTTAAGTTAAAACAAGGAATTATGGATATGCATATCCATATTTAGATGATTCTCTAATGATGATTCTCTAATATACCAGTCCAGAAGATTTTGTGAAAGCTATTCCTATTTATTGCTGTGATGTCATGAAAAACCTCACAACCTAGAAAATGGTCCATAAATTGGAAAAAAGAAAAGGACAAGTAATAGGTCCGGGAGAGAGAACTGAACAACTCAGGCCCTCATGGTGTTGAAAAAACCTTGAGATTGCTGCCTCTTTGTCTTGTGCTGGGGGAGAAGAGATTGGTAACAGGCTCTCTCCTTACACTCCAGAAACTGTTGGCTTTAACCCATAAATCCAAGAGATCACCCTAACCACTGAGTTTTGGTTACCACATGGTTGCAGAAATATATCTTCACAAAGAAGTTTGCTTCTAGAAAGTGCTCAAATATTATTCATTTCAAGATATGGTCATATATATTGTATTATCTCTTCCCTTAAAATTAGATATAGATATCTAGGTCAATTAGCAGTATAAAAGCTGTGCATTTTTTAAAAAAAATAATTTTACATTTGTGTTACTGATTTCTTGTCATTATAGAGCTTTTCACATCATCTACCTTGTATTACCTGGTTTTTGTTGCATGGCAATTGTAGTTACACTGGGCTGGTACAGAAATTTTGCTGTATTAGGATAGTAAAAGTTGTTATTTTCAACAGAAACAGGGAAATCTGAACAAACCTGGAGCTTTCAGCTAGTATCTCCTCTTCAGCTTTCCAGTTTTAATCTCATTACTGAAAAAAATTAATGTTTAATGTGAAGTAAGTGGTTCTGGACTATAGCTAAGTGCTGATCTTCTGGTTTGCAGATGATGTATACTTGTGAGCAATTTCAAAAGAAAAAAAAAATTCGCCATTTTCCATATGAAGGTAATGCTTTGTGAGAATAAGGTTTATTAGTTCTAAATTTATTGTTACATTGATTTACTGGGTTTTGAGCATACATTTTCTCTTAATTGGTCATTATTGTCTTGAATGACGAACTACTTAATCTAAGATAGGAGTGGGGCACTTATTCTTCTCACTCATTCCACCATCTTAGCCTTTCCTCCTGCTCACAGTGTGTAGTTTCCTGTGTGTGCAGCAAGGCAAGGAAAAGCAAACCCATCCCTGCTATGTCTACTCTCAAATGATGTGGCATCAAGAGATGACCCGTTTGGACCTTTGGTAGGGAAGCAGCATAGCTGGGCACAAAGCTGCAAACTGTTGCTGATTTGAGTGTGGCCTGGGTTGCAACTCATGCTACAACTCTTCTTGGATCCCAGTAACAGCATCCACGCATACTCTGCTGAACAAACCCTTAAATGGAAAGAAAAAGAAGCAAAACCAAGTCCGTATAGTCTGTTTATATAGCCCTAGAGATTCAGATAAAGAAAAATAAACATAACCTTTTCAGCTGTTCCTCACAAGGGAAAAAGAAAATGAAACATTTGATTATAATTGTTTTAATGAGCTTTGATTCAAAATGAAGTCATAATGGTCTGGTTAAAAAATATTCTGTTAATGAGCTTATATTTCTATCAAAGCATGCAAGATGCAAAATTCTCTGAGGATAAAATTAAATAGCAAGAAATATTTATTTGCTGATTAATAAAATCCTGCTTATTCTTTGAAAAAAAAAATAGTAACAGTAGTAACAGTAGCAGCAATAGTGATGGCAGTGAGATTGGTAGGAGCACAGTAATTATAATCTAACTGGATGGTCTATTTTAGGTTGCACCTTGAAGTTAGAGGACTGATAACAAGCATACCTACTCCTTCAGGTCTAAAATCTAATCTTAGCCATGTAAAACCCAGACTTGACTGTAGGTCACCTTTAAATATCGTAATTGTCTTTCCATCAATTTATTTTTTATTTTAAACTGCTGTTTTTAAGAAAGATGCATAAGATATCTACAGTAGTATCTGTTGCCACAAAAAAAAAAAAAAAAAAGAAAAAATAGAAAGAAAAGGAGACATGGAATTTACTAACTAGGGGAAGAAGTGTGTACTACAAATGAACAACACTAGTTCTGACTACTGCACAGTTGGAAAAAAGTGTTCCTGTGTACTTTACATTTTATGGCATCACACAGTCTGGAATGTAGTTTTCCGTATTACATAATCTAGTCAATAACAAAGCTGACTGCATTAATGTTTCCCTGTTCATGTGCTGCAGTGGTTAATAAGATATGAGAATACAGGAATATATTTCATTCTGACTCAGACTATTTTTGTTCTGATTCAAATCTAATTATTTCAAAATCTGGGTACATATTCCTCCTGTAGATGTCCATGTCAAGATATTTCTGAGCATTGTCTTGTGCAGCCCATTAGCTCTTCAGAGCAACCATTTATTCTCATGTTGGCTAATTTGACTAATCAGGCTCTGGTTAAACAATGCGATTTGTCTCACGTAAAGAGACAGCTACAGTCTGTTATGTTTGTAGTTTCTGTTTCAAAAGGAAAACAAAAAACCAACAGTAGCAGAACAGATTTCAAGACCAACTCTTAATTACATTAAAAAATAAAATTCAATTAGTGAAATGCAAGGAGAAAGCAAAATTATATGCAGGGCTCTATGAACACAGTAATATTACAGAGGTATTAGCTGTAAACACACAAGGATGGCTGGATTACGCAGATAGAAGACACCTAGGAAACCTCATGTAATGGGACAAAGTGTTAAATTGACTTTCATTTGATCCTGAAAACCATAGTTAAAAGGAGGTTACCATGTTACAAATATGGGTGTGTTGATTTGGCACTCGGTAGCGGGGGACAGCCGCAGAAGTAGCCTTTTGTGAGAACCTGCTAAAAGCTTCCTCCAGGCCCAACATCACCAATCTGATGGCTCTGATGATGAACATGTTGCTGGCCCAATTAGAGAGGCTGGTAATAGCTTTGTGAGGCTGTATTTATGACGAAAATCAAAACAGTGCACACAGTTTTTTTCCGGGGGTGGAGAGGCACTGTTGCTGGGGCCATCCCAGTACGGCCTGTGGTGATCCACTGCAGCGGCCGCCACCATCTTGGCACAGCCCGCGGCCGGCCCTGCCTGCCTGGCTGCCCCTAGCCGTGCCACGGGCAGGGGTGGCAGGAGGGTGGCAGCTTCCCCTTCCCAGTTCCCTGCATGGAGGGAGGCACTGAACAGCAACAGTGCCGCAGTGGCCGCCACTGCCTGAGCAATGGTGGTGGGGCCACCTGGCTGCCGGTGGAAACGTAGCGATAGAGTGCCCAACACAGAACATATACAAGATCATCTTCTCAGGGCTGCAGGATCCTGCAAGAATGTTTAAGTTAGTAGGATTTGTTGGCAGTGGTACCTACATACAGCAATTTTTTTTCTTCTCAGAGGAGAGGAGAGAGGGAGGACGTGTGAGGGAGACAGCATGGTGGCACCAAGGTCAGTGGAGGAGGAGGGGGAGGAAGGCTCCAAGCATCAGAGCTGAGATTCCTCTGCAGTCTGTGGTGAGGACTATGGTGAAATAAACTGGCCCCCTCTAATACGTGAAGTCCATGGGGGATGCAGAAATCCACTCTCAGCCCACAGGAAAAGTGCTCGTGCCGGAGTGATTGGATGCTGGAGAAAGCTGTGATCTAATGGGAGACCCAGATAGAGAGAGCTCCTGCTTCCAGAGAGAGGGAGAGAGGGCCCTTGCTACCAAACTGGAGCAGCCTGTCCTTAGAAGACTGCAGCCCATGGATGTGACCCACAACGCAGCAGTTTTGGGAAGATTGTTTGCCCATGGGAAAGACTCACACTGTTTTGGCAGGACTACTGCTCATGAATATAGAGCCACACTGCAGAAGTTCATGGGGAACTGTCTGCTATGGAAGGGACCCCACGGCATAGCAGAGGAAAGACTCCTCTTTCTGAGCAAACAGAAGATCTCGAGTGATGAACTGACCGAAACCCCCACGTCCTGTCTCCCTGCACGGTCACTGGGAAAGAGGGAGGGGCTAGGGGAAACAAAAGTGCTTCAAAGGCTTATTTTACTTCTCATTATCCTCCTATGACTCTGTTAATAATAAATTCGCTTTATACCTTTACATTTGAATCTGTTTTTCCACCTTAGAGTGTTTCTCCCAGTCCTCATCTCAACTCATGAATCCTTCATTTTTTTCCCCTCTCTTCTGCCCATCTGAGAGCAAGAAAGGGTGAGTGAGCAGATTTCATGGGCGCCTAGCATTTGTCCAGTGTCAAACCCACTAAAATGGGTCTGTTGTTTTGGGTCTTTTGCCTTAAATTTCTTTCCTAAGATGTATTTCTTTATTGATATATATGCATAAATTTACAGCAGGCATTACCTACAGCAAGGAAAGTGATGCTAAGTGAACCTTAGGGCTGATATATGACTGTCTTTGTTCTAGGCTTCTAAAGAAAAAAGGCATTTGCAGGTAAGATTTTTGACAAGCTGCTGAGCTTAACTGTCCCTCAATTACCATCATTTGCAATGTCTTTTCCTGTTTGCTCCTTTCCAGAGAGGAACTCTGGGGTTTTTTTTTTTTTGTTTTTTTACTTTTTGTGTGTGCATCCATATCACCTTCAACATTTTCTTCTTCCCTCCATCCCAGAACATGTTGTCCAGACTATTCTTCCCCCATCTTTAACCATTATTTAAAATAAATAACAAATGGCTTCAAGAATGGTAATTCTATTTAGGAATGGATAGAATTTCACAAGCTTAAATCCTGAAAGTTACACAAAACGGTCTTCTTTAAACTACTTGTTGCCATGGTTACATACTTCTGCAGCTCAGATGAGGATGGGGGCCAATTATCAAGTTTTGTTTGCTTGATTTTAAGTAGTTTGTTACCTGGATACTCAATAAATAAGAAATCTGAAAAAAAGACTTGTTTTCTTCTCCCTTAACTGAGGGAAAGAAAAAACAGTCATACCTACATGTTAAAAAACTCCAGCAAAATTCAGACTCTTAGTTATGGGGTGAAAGTACTTCTGAACTGTTTGCTTTAGGGAGGCTTGGTGAGAGGCCTGCAAAGAGATGTTGCATGAGTAACATAATGTGAATTGTGGAAAAAGCAATTGGTCCCATAACATAACTGTAAATCATGGATAGGTGGAGAGCCAGGGTTAAATTACACTGGTTTTCATCATTATTTAGACAATAAGAGTGTTCTTCTGTGGGGATCATTTGGCACCTATAATGATGAAAGAAAAGATCCTTTCTTCTGGGTTGAGGTACAGAGGTTCTTAACTGGTGTCACTGCTTCTCCTGCTTTTTAAAGATGTCCAGAGCATGTTGTGTATGGTATTCTGTGCTTGATCAGAAGCTTTGCTAACAAGCTGAAGGTGGAAGAGTGAAGTTGGATGGAGAAAGCAACTCAAAAGAGGACAAAGTTAAAATACTCTTCTGTCAGTATCCCTAATAATTCATGTGGGCAATGACAGAACAGTATTTTAATTTTTATCTGGGTTCCTTTCTGCTCATTCATTCAATCTCTTGCTTATTGAAGTTATATATCTTGTTATTGAAGTTCAGATTAAGCTTAAAGATATGAATGCATTGCCATAATAAATTTATAAGAGGATATTTAAAGAGCAAAGATTTAAATGACACAAATGAACTCAGTGTATTAGAACTCAAGAGAGGATTTGCAGAGATGCCACTGCAGTCAAAAATGACTGCTAGAACTTCCCTAATTAAAAAAAAAAAAAAAAAGACAAACCACCAGACTGGAATGCAATGGGCACAGACGGTGTTTCACATAAATTCACTTAACTTGAAACTATTGATACTACTTTAATTAATTGTTTAAAAAGTTACAACTAGCAAAAAAGAGTGCCTAGTTTAAATAATATTCTTGAAATGTAAGCTACATTGTAGTTGGAACATTGAAAAACTAATATCTTAGGAAAGGGACACATATTTTTAAAATGCACCTAAAATTTGAATTGGTTTTCCTTCTCTATTTCACCAAGTATTTCCCCAAATGACATGAAAAAGTATGTTTAGACTGCATGGCCTTCAGACTTGCTGTTGGTTTTATCTTACTTAATAGGACACATCTGTCTTAACAAAGCAAGGATCTGACATTTTACAGTAAAATCCTTTGGTTCTTTCTTTCTCAAATGAAAGATGGTCCTCTTAAGGAATAGCTAGTTTGCAATTTGCTTAAATTACAAAGGAGAATCAAAGAATGTAATTTTCCTTTGTAAATGAAATGAAATTGATAGTGACCAAGAAGGCTACAGTACAAGGCAAAACTCTGTATATGCCAGGTAAGCAAGTCAGTGAAAATGTGATAAAAAACATATATGAGTGGTAGGATTTTGAAATTGCTATTTTTGTTCTGTAATCCTGATTGGCAATTTATTATAAAAATCATGAAAGTAAAAAATATTATCAGTTCTAGCCCTGTAATCTTCATTTTAGATAGGTAGAAAATGTCAGACAGAAAATCTGCTGAAATGTTAATACAAATAATTGTAGTTTCTGACACTTCATTTTTGGAAGCACAAGAGCCCTGCTAAGACATTTGGCGAAGGTGAGAAGGGAAAGGACTCCTGAAGGGGAGGCATAGGTACACAGGAAAGGGAAACAACCGCACCAAACCTGAGGATACATAAAGTGTGTGGTCACTTTAGGGAACTTTTCTATGAGGTGCTCTCTCCAAGACATGAAATTTCCAGAACGGTTAAGTCTTTCCCACTTCTACTTTCAGCTGTCTTGTGGAGCAGAGAGGTTTCTACTCGCTGGTTCATGTCCCAGCAGAACCCATCTGATTACGCTCATTGCAGTAAGAAATGCAATTTTTTTTCTTTTGGGCAACAATGACAGCAGGACTCAGAAACAGTTGATGAAGCACTGAGAAAGAAGAGGACAGGAATAGCTCCCCCAGTAGTGACATGAGAGCAGACACACGGGGAAGACAGGAGAGCTCTACGGCAGTGCATGGCGTCTCCGTGAGTGAGAGCACCAGCGGTCATGGCCATGTCTGGCTGGTTGAGCTATTATTATGAGCCTTTCAGCTTTGTAACAGCTCTGGAAAGACAGGCAAGCTATGCTTTCAGGAGACTGGGAGAGGTATTAGAGAACAAAATGGAAATGGAACGCCAAAAAGGATTGCATCTTGGTGCGATGTTAAAATCTTCCATGGGAAAGCAGAATACAACACACATGGACATGCCTAGACGTACTCACATCTGCATACATACACATACACAAGTAACTTGAGTGGGTGGCTGAGACTGGGAACCATAAGCACAATTATTTAATAAATTGATTCTTCCTGCAACTTCAGTGTGGACTTGTTCTGGTAAAAGATTTCATTGTTTTTCTCAGCTTTGCCTGCGTGTGATCTGCTTTTTGCAGAGAAGGTGTAAGAAGAATGTATGTTCAAATGCTACATCTGTAGAAAGGAGGGATGAAAGTATGAATCTTTCTTTCAGTTACATGGCCATTTTTCATGGTGATTGTTCAATTGCCCTTAGCCAGGATTCATATCATGGGGTAAAGCAATATTTTTCTGTGAATACTGCTCTGCAGCTATGACAACACTAGTAGTTTTCATGCCCTTTCTCTGCAAATAAACACAGAGGTTTTATTAAGATATATACAGCTAATATGTATTTTTGCAAGGGATAAGTGTCTGTACTTTCTTTTGCACTCATGAAATCAGCTGCAAAACTCTTTTGGGGCCAGATTTTTGCTCAGCAAGCTCAGATTCACTTTTAGGATTTGAGTCGTCCTGTAGACAATGGAAACATGGAAGGCAAGGACAGAAAAAAATATAAGAAATTATCCAGAAACCCCTTCTGTCAGCCTAGCTTTTACAATGTGGAAATACACACCTCAATCTTTCATTTAAGCAGACAAACTCATGTTGTCTGGTCAGGTGTTTGACTTTGCAAGGAGAGGCACTTGTGGATCTGAGTTATTTTTGCAAAGAAGTGTCGCTCTATTAGGAACAGCTGGGAAGAGACGACACAGACTCTCATGGAGTCGGACAGGAGAATTTTTCTAGTTTATTGCTTCAGGTCTCTTTATAGACCGATACGTGGAAAGTACAGAAAGGAAACTCTTATTGGTTAGTAAACTACTACATCACCATCATTGGTCAGTGGGGCTCACCATCCCCCTGACTTTCTCCTGCAAAGAAAACAAGGGACAGAAAACAACACCTGCAAGGCTGTCCTCTGTCTCTGAGGATTGTTTTAATTCTTATGTTTTTCCCAGACTACTTTCTCAGGCAAGACTGAGGAGCTATGCGGCCTGTAATTTCTACAGGCACTCTGGTTCAGATTTAGCATCCATAAAGAAGGAAGAGCGAGTGTTTGCAGGTCCTCAAACATCAGGAAGTTTGTCCACCTCCTGCCTAACTCAGGCTGGGTGGTGATAAACAGCCAGTGTGAGGTGAAGGGGAAAAGGGGAGAGACCCAAATCCAGCAATGGCTTTTGTCTTTGGGCTGTCCTGGACAGGAATGGGAAGAAACCCCTGCTTCAGTCATGGAGGCTGCAGCCAGGATCCTTCTGTGGGTTGTAGAACAATTGCAGCACATTCCTGGGGATTGCTGTGTCCGACTGTGGGCAGGAGCCTCATGCCTAAATACCTTCTGTGGCTTGGCTCTTTCTTAGCTTATAGAATTTAGTCAGATCTTTGGCTTGCTCTGGATTATCTTTACCTTTTAAAGTTGGCTTGGACAGCACTAGTGGAGAAAAACAGATGTAACTTGTAATGGCATAAGAAGTCCAGGAACTCTGCAAATGTGTAATTTCTTTAAAAAAATACACACCCCCCCCCCCCCCCCCCCATTTTTCATAAAACTAATTTTAGAAAAGACTATTTACCTTTAAAAAGAAAAGTATTAATTTTCAGGGATGTAATTGGCATGTGATGGACCAAAGTGACCCCTGAGTGATATCATTTGAATGGGTTGTGTTTGTACCACGGCTTAATTTAACCTAGACTGTATGATAGCTGGATGTGTATGGTAATCATACTGCTCTTAAGGAAAAGAATGTAACAATCATATACACATATAATTCTTTTTTGTTTCTACCATTATCTCTTGTATATTACACTTGTATTTAAAGCTGTTAGTTGACTGATGATATTAACAAGAATATGGTTAAATTTGATGTCTAGTAATCATATTCAGGTTTAAGCTCTAAGAATTAAACTGGAATCCTAGACAACCTACCTATTCGCTTGGGACTAAGAAATGCATCAGCATTCCGGGCAGCTCTGGTCAGTGATAGACACTTCAAGATGTATTCTGAGTTCCTCACCTATTTCAGAAAGTGGTTAATTGCTGTAGTTAATTTGTAGTGTTTTTGTTTGCTGCACTCATCTTTGGCAATCTGGTTCTTGTTTCCGATGTAAAATTTCTCAGATAAACAAGGTATAACTGAATGAATATGGCATTTCAAAGTTAACTATTAATGGCTTATGAAGTGGAGCAAGACACTGAAAAATAAGGAAGAAAGAAAATAGTTAAGGTCCTCTGCTTGCAGACAAGAAAATAAAGGTCATCTGCTTGCCCACTACTCCTTTCTTACCAAACTTAGCATTGTTGTTTTAATCCATCTGCTATCCATATGTAACGCTAAATAGAGAAAACCAATTGCTTGACTGCAAAATTAAATGCGAAAAAAACTTTTCTAATACTAATACATATCATTATTTGTATTAACATAATTACTGACCCGCAATACTACTGCTCTTGAGACTGAATTAACGTACTTTCTTGCATGACCTAGAAATGGGACAGAAGTGCTTATAGAAAGCTCTTTTAGCACGTGTTTGTGATTTTGTGGTAGGTACTCATATACTGGTGCCCGATGTGAAGGAGGTGCTTTCATATGTTGCTGGAGAGTGACTGCAAAACAAGGCTTGTGAACACCTGTAAGTAGGGCAAGGCAGATAGATATGTATTTAGGAGACAAACTTACTGGTTTGCCAAATTACTACTCAGGTTCCCTGACATCTACTTCCTCAAAATATGAACTCAGTCTGCTTTCACTATGTAAAAGTATCCAGTGTGTCACATGGGAGGTCTGTTCCTGAACTGTAACTGCTAATCAATGATGTACTATCATCACAAGCTTTGTTTTTAGACGGAACTGTCTACATCCCACTGTAGTAGAAGTCCCTAGGCAGCATGATGGGAAAAATGAAATCACCTCCAAATAGATATGAATTGGGAGTGATATTACACAAGACAAAAGGCTCAGAGTTTAAAACAGCATAAAAAACAACATAGATACTGAGCTTCTTGTATTGGTAGCTGTCTCTGTCAGAAGTAGAAAAACAAAGCAAATATGCCCAAGAAGTAGGTCTGGTGGCTCTGAGTTATTCTTAAGATCTGGTATACATCTGAAGTTTTAATAATGTGGTGGTACTCATTCTCAATTTGTTGTCCTGGTATTGCATCAAGTTGCTGAAGAACACTACATGGCTCCCTGTTACATCAATGACAATTGCATCTATGACTGCTGGCATTTTCTAAGGAAATAAGGGAAAGAGAGTAAGTCACTGACGGCCCTTGCCTCAAAGACAAATATAGCAATCAACAAATCTTGACTTTTATAGTGCTCCTTTATATTTTCTAACATCCATCTACCCAGCCTTAAAAATGTGTTTCAATAGAGAGTTAATTCAACTGTTTTAAAATACAGAAAACATTTTTAACATAACATCAGTGTGTAGCCCTTGGTTAGTGAAACAGGCTGAGCAGGGAGCATATTTCAGCATTGTTTTTGAGATACGAATCACTTGAGTATCTTTCTGACACCTACACTTTTTACTGCTGTCCTGGCATGTCTCCCTCCTTGTTGCTATGATTTCAGGGCGTGCATGATGTATAGGTGAGCCAGCTGGAGTGGCACATAAACTGAGGGCTACTCCTGATCTCAGAGTGAACTACCCTGCTGAACACATCCCTCTTTGCTATTGCTGTGAACTGCAATAATTTTTCTCTATAACCTTCTGGCAGCATCCATAGAGATTAGAGGTGGGAAATGCATTTACCTTTCCATTTGCCACAGATCAGATCTTCTGCTTGCCCTGGACTCCAGGAGAAGTGTGCTGTTTCATGGATGTAATTGCTTCTGGAATTGCAAGAGGACAGTATTGTTTATATCTGTTTGTTCAACCACAGTCAGTTCTAAAGATGGAATAAACATTAAGAGTTTACTGACATGAAGAATGGATATCAGACATACTGATAGTTAGATAAAAGCACTATGGCATTAGCTATATTTTCCTCTCTTGAATAACAAGACAAACGCATGTTTGGTGTCCTGAAGATTTGGTTACAGAACGTGCACATTGCATAATCCATAAAGTATTAGGGTTTATAGTGTTGGTGCAAGTCCTTTTCAGCACACGACAAGAAAAAATGATGATTATGGGGCAGCATTTCCAAAATTTGCTGGGGGATATACCCATCTTTCAGAAGAATTTATTTTTCCTTCAATTAGATGAAGGGTCGAAAGTGATTTAGTCACATCTGAGAACCCTATTCTGTCCTTGTGCATTTTGAAGAGTTATAAGTGAAAGTCACTGTTATCAAATGTCCTGTAGCTTCATATGATCTTCTCAAATGTAAAAGCACTTCCTCATTGTCACAGCATGAAGTTCAGCCCAGCTGAGTAGTACTGCTTCAAGCAACACAAATGCCTGTATGTAGAAATATCTTCAAATAATAAACTCTGTTGCTTTAAGGGTGGTTCATTTGTTATTAAACAGACTTTTTAGCTAATAAATTTCTTGTGTTACAAGAATATTTTCCTTTTTAATCTTAGCAAGAGTAACTAAACAGACATTTGTTATTAATGATGTTGTTAAAGGCAGTAGATATTGAATTTTCACTGTAGATAGAGTTTTATGGTGATTTTTGAAGGATTTTATTAATTTGATTGGACAGTGAAGATAAAACCTTTTTTTTTTTTCTTCTCCTTTTGAAGGTGTTGATTTTCTCCCTGTTCTGAAACAATTTCTTTGCTTTCTGTTCGCTCCTCTTGGAGATTTTTGCCTTCATCTTCTTTTGTTGGCCAGTATGTTAGCAATAGGATAAAATTCTGTTTACTTTCAATCTTGGGTTGCCTAGAAGGAGTTTTGCCAAAGGGATGTAGCAGTGTGTCCTGGGTTGATTATGATGTTAAACTGTATCCCCATTCGTCCACCTAACCCAGAGACAGGTTTTATATTCTTAAAATTCCATCTGAGACTAAAAGTGAGTGGAAAAGAAGCACCGAGTCTGTTATCAGAGACTGTACTTGCTCCCCCCACATCGGGAGTTTTGACTACAGCACAGACAGACAACAAGACACAGATCGCCTTGGCTTTCCAACTAGCCGGAGCAGAGAGGTCTTCCTGGACTGTTTTCTTTCCCTTTTTCTGAAACAAATCGAACCTGCTCTGGACTGGGGACTCGGGGGAGCACCGGGAGCTTGCACCCGTGGACTACCGGGAGCCCAGCCTGGGCAGCGGCATTTTCCAGCGCCAGAGGGACTGATAACAGAGCGAACACCTACAGGAAAGAGACCCTCTGAAGTTTGTCATCTCTTCTGAAGGGCGAGAGGTTTTGTAATTTGATATCATTCATTTTTGTGCTGGGTAGTGCTGTGCCTGTGAAATAAACAGGTTTTTTCCACTTCTCTCAGAGAAATCTCTTCCCGAACCGGTTGGGGGGTGGGGGAAAAGAGCCACGTGGGTTTGCTTCCCGGGGGGGGGGGGGAAGCCCCACTGGAGGTTTTCTCCTAAATTTGCCCTAAACCAGGACACAGTGTCTACTTCTGCAGTGCTTTTTCAATGCCTGCTGAGGGTTCCTCTCTGTCTTTCATCCCAGGGAAACATGCTTGTTGCATGTACAGATGAAAATCCTGCCTTTCCAGCTCAGATTAAAGAAACTCTTTTTGACTGTTGAATACAGAGCCAGCCAAGGCAACAGACATAATACCTTCTCCCCGTTTGACTGTTTTTTTTGGTTTTCTTTTTCCCTATTGCATTATACTCTTTTTCTGATCTTTCTGATGCTATGCAAGGTATGGAGAGTGACAGTAAATTAAAGTCTGAAGCTCATTTCTCGTGTGTCACATCATTAATGAGGTCTCTGTTCTGGAGCATTGCTCTGAACTGGGGACTATGACAGTTTGTTCTCTTCTCTGAGTCAATAAAGACCCTCTCACAAGGGTTTTGATGCACATTTTCCATCAAAGAATTGCTCAACTTTGCTCAGTATTGTGGAATGGTTCAAAACTGTGAAGATGCCTTCATTCTACTTCCTTTCTTATACATAATTTTTAGTATAATGGCTTCAGATAGTTCTGCTTCAGACTTCCTGCTCCATGCTTTACACATCTTTCTCTTGATGTTTAGAGATCACCAGTGGCTAACTGAAATCACAACATCTCATGTGTTCTCCTACCAGCATTTACCAGTTCTGGGACCAATGCTGAATAAAGTGTGGGTTTTTTTATAGTATGGGATTCTAAGCCCTTCCTGATGAAAATGCAGAATTATAACTTTTCCATGAAATGAAGGACTTTTCTGACCAGGCTTAGAAAGACCTTTTACAGTGGCATGGGACACGTATCACTCCTGTGACTTCCATGTCTTAATTTCTCCTAAGAAAAATGTTTGACAAAAAGCAAAAAGCATAAAGAACTCTAAAGAACAGAATTTTTCTGGTTTTGCATTGTGTCTGTCAGTAGATGCTCTCATGTTTCAGTGAATTCCAGTTTACACCTTTTAAACTCCTTCTTTCTTGGTTTGCTGTCCTCCAGGGCTTGGTCTCAGCTTGGAGCCCATTTCAAATCACAAGATTTACCTTCCTTTGCTGCCTCTTTCAAGTATTACTTTACACTAAAAAGACAGGAAAAAAATCCCAAACAAAACAAAAAAGCCCCTGGCATCAGCTGCTAATTTCCCTTTCTCTGTCAAGATTATGCTAGTAGCTCTGAGTAATTTGGTCTCATTTTCTCAAGGGAGTAGTACTGAAATAATCTGGTGTTTATTTTTATACAAATTCTCACAGTGCTGCAATGTTTTGGAGACTTCCTGGGATGTTTCTAGTTTTTCACAGGCTAAAAGGCCATTCTCAGAGGTAGGTCCTTCATGTAAACCTAAAAATGGCACTTTCCCACAATACAGCTTATCGGGAAGTTTAAAGTTCAGTAGCCCTCTCTTGCTCTCTCCCTGTCTCACGCATGAAAGTAAAAAAATAAAAAATGAAGGGGCTGTTCAGTTCTGCTGAGAGTTGTGTTTCAGTTGTTTCATTTTGGTGTGCTACCTGATTGCCATAATGTAATGGGGTCAGTGATGATCTGAGGACAGAAGCAAGGCAAATTAGTAGGAAAAAAAAGGAGCTTTTATTCAATAAATTTTGTCTCATCCATGTAGTAATTGGTGAGGGAAAATTAGATGCTCTCAGCTTCCCTCATGTTTTGGATTATGGAAATACTCCTCTATGAGCATAGGCACAAGATTAATTCCATACCAAGGCAGTAAAACTGGAATTATTTGATTCTTCTATATCTAAAATGTATAATTGTGTAACTTTTGTGCTCTGAGGATGTGATTTCCAAAACTGATTTGGTTTTAATCTCAGTGTCATTACCAATAAAACTGTGGAATTTGGGGATGACCAGGTTAGAGGTGGGCAAATTTAGGCAAAGTTGGTTCTCCTGTCCGTCATTTCTCATATTACAGAATGTGTGTACTTTTGTGGCATAAGTGCTGTTTTCAGGATCCCGGTTTCCTTTCCCAGTGCTTCGTGAGAGGTCTCATTGCACTGCAGATGCATAGGAAAAAGGTGGTTTCTCAGTTTCATCCCTGTTTTTGCCTGATTACTAATTTCCACCCCGGGCACCCTAGCTGTTAAGATTGCTGTTAAACAGAATTGTCTTGCTGGCATTGTATTCTGACAAACAATTTACACCTTTGTAAACTGATTAATGCAGTGGTTTTTGTTGTAAGAGCAAAATCTTATTTCACGTTTTAACGAACAGCTAAGAAGGACTTTTCCTGTGCCCAAAGAAACAAATCTGTCTGGTTAGGCTAAGGAAGCTGAAACATGAATTATCTAAAATAGAAAAGATTTGAGTATGCAATGCCTTCAGACATCTAAAGACCTGCAGATTCCTTAAATCTGGAAACAAATTTTCTTCTTACAAATATTCTTTGCAAAACAGACGTGGCAGAATGAAAGCAGGATTCCACTTTTTTTCTGCAGTAGATTACAGCAACCTACAAATCATTTTGAAGAGGGCAGAGAAACCACGTGGATACTTTAGAGGTTGTGTGCACTGAACATCATAGAGAGGGGATGTGAAAACAATGAAGAACTTTAAACCTCTGACATCCACTCTCCAGCTCCAAAATGAGCAGCTGCTGGCACAAAGCTGGTGTCACCCAAAATTGGGAAAATCTAGCCTTGGAAGAAGTGAAACAACCCGCAAGAAATGGATTTTGACACCTTGAGTAGTAATTCAACAGGAAATAGTGAGTAAAACCACCATACTCAAAGTGAAAACTTGTAAACCTTTGATCTGTCCCAGTTACATTGCTTCTTCAAGGTGGAGACAGAAAAGGGAAAACTGCAGGATAACTTTCTACTGTAGGAATAGGGGGGGAAATCATAAAAAGCTTCAGGACAAGAGTGAGTCAATGAACATCAGAAGAAGGTAGCAAACAGTGCTAAATAGACATTTGATAAAGGTGGCAGCCATACCTAGATGAACTTTAAAAATTGCCATTTAGGTACAATAAAAAGCCAAGAAAATGAAGTAATAGCTTCAGACACTAGGAAAAAAAAATATATTCAGGAAACAAATTCTTATGCTTACCTGTCGTGGTTTTAAACCAGTAACAAAAATTTACTCATTGCTTGCTGTGAGATATGGACTAAAACAAGAGCAAAACAGGCTTAAAACTTAAAAGGAATAAAGACAGTTTATTAATAAACTACAAGAATAAGAATAAATTTTCAGAAAACCCTTTTACTTCTCACTACTTGACCATTTCTTTGTACACATAACAACATAGGGACAAAAAACTTTAGAACCTTGGTGGTCAAAAACAGTCTCAATTTTTTTAGAGTCTTTTCATCAGTCTTTGTAAAGAAACAGAAGTCTCTTTCTGCCAATCTATGGAGTTTTTAGAGTTCACTCCTCCCATTCTACACTACTCCGAGGTGTGCATGGGTCAATGAGTCCAGGGATGCTATTTTTAAGGATAAGTTATTCAAAGGTAGAAATCTTCTTCAGTTGTTTCTGTGAGCCTTCCTGGAAAACAGCCATCCCCTTGCCCCTTCAAGGCTTTAAAATCTTCACTTTACTCATTTCCAGCAACTCACAGTATCATAACCACTCTCTCTTTTTCTCTGAAGTCCACACTTTGAACACTCTATTCCTCCCATACTCTAGTCATGAATTAAAGGAGTCTTTTAAACTATTATTGTCTATCTCCATAGCTGTAACAGAAAGACATTTCAGTGGCAAGCATCTTCTTTTTCTCTCTTTCTTATTTAAACTTAACTCTTTTCTTCACTGTTTTTGGTGGTTTTATGATGTCTTACATGTTGATTGTCTCTCTTTCTTTGTCTTTCTGGGAAAAAGAGTAGTCTGTACGTTTATCCAGATAGTAAAAGAATTAAAAGCTTTAGAAAGCTACAAGAGTTCATGGTGTCAGGTTTCAGTCCAGCAGCAAACACTGAAAACTGAACCAAGCTGCCAGGCTCTCCTTCCCTCTCCTCCCCCTCCCCCTTCCCTCTTCTCCTCTGCGGCCTTCATCGGCCATGGTGGGGGGGGGGGGTGGGGGGTAGGGGGGTGGAGGAGACTATTACAGAGCCTGGTTACGTTCTCAGACGCCAGAAACCAAAAAGAGACAAGCGACCTCTGTCTGCACTTCTTAAGGAGGTGTTTACAAGTTGAATTCACTTTTTAATGGTCAGATCTGCTGTCAATTCTTGGAAATGACTGATAATTGGTCAGGAGGAAAAACTCCCATCAGCCACCAGTAGCTTCAACTTCCCCTCTTTCTAAGCTTTCTTAAAGGTAAAGCTACCCCATGACATTACCAATTCTGCTTTGTAATATTCTGAATACAAAGTTTCTGAGAGGATTTTGAAAAGATTCTGAAATCAAACTAGGCAACTGAAGAGAAATAGGTAGATTATGTCTTCCAGTTAGAGTAGGTAGCATGCCAAATCTCTTCTAAGTTCAGAGGATTTTTAGTGTTTATGAATAGGATTTATCATTCTGAATTGTGCACATCTTGAAGTTTTATATGAGTCTAGTTTCAGTTAGCCATGCAGTTCATTCCATAGACAGGAAATGACAAAGGCATCTCCACTACTCAGTTCTTTTACAGAATCATCTTGTCTGAGGAGAAAGTCACCAGGGCTGGTGTAATTTTTTTTTGATCAATTTTAATGGTTTTGAAATGGTAACTACAAGCCAAAGAAATATACTCTGCTGTCAGGCACTTGGTGGAAAATCTAGAAACAGAGTAAAAAAATCAAGTGAAAAACAAACTTTCAAAATGTCTTCCTAAACATGTCTACATCTCTGCTTAACAAAAATAAAAATTCTAATTTTTGTCATTAATTTCAAAATATTTCTTTCTGAACTTTCCCAAGTCTTGGCAAACTCCAGACGTGACATCTTGAATATCTGTGCTTCCAAGTCTGGCTAGTCCTGGGACTTGAGGGAGTTTGGCCTCTTTAGCAGTGTATCAGGTGAACAGGCAGAAAGTCACATGGGATAACTTTAGAAACCTTCCTGAGTAAGGTTTTAAAAAATGGCACGGCTCCAGTTTTCTAGGCTTCAACAAGAGCTTCATTAAAATAATCTGTTCCCATGGATCATCTACATTTTGACAAGTCAGCATTTTCCAGAGGGAAAAAGGAAAACAAAGACATTCAGCTGGAACAGTTGGGGTAATTTCTAGTAACAAGCAAACGTGGAGAACAACTTTAGCAGTGGGCATCCATGACAGCACTGTCACAACAGTCTACCTTATCAGGTAGAGTATGTTCAAATACTGTGTTGATGCTTATCTGTTTTCTCTGCCTAAATCCTTTCAGGAAATAATCTTTTGCTTCTTGATGGCCTTTGTTTCCATGTCTTCCATCTAGATTTCAAAGAATGAAAACTTAATAAACTTGTACGTTAAAGGGAGAGGCTTCTTTGTCTTCATCTTCTTCCCTTCTTTCTTAGTATTTTGTGCACAAAGTGCCAAAGCATGTATTTTTTGTTTCTGTTATATAATGTACAAAATAACTAGAGCTGCTCCATACACTTAGTGTCCTGGTGCTTTACTTGATGAAAACAGAACCTCTCATCAAGGCAATATGCGTTTCTAAAAGATATTTTTTTGGAAATAGGAGTCAGGTGCTTTGTACATTATTGGTCACTGACAAAGATGAGGTAAAGTAGATATTGTTCCTTAGAAAGTTTCACAAGAAGCCATTTACAGCTGTTCTTTCAGGTGAGGCTCTTGATCAGTAATCCTGGTAGAGGTAATTATGAATTCACTCAAAAGCAATTATAGTAGTGTTTGTATTTGTGATAGTATAAGTAACTTTGGATAGGTTACTGGAGAAATAAATATCTATAATTGATTTCAAGTTACTGCTGTTACTGTAAAAGGAAAAGAAAAAACCTTGCCATAATATAAGACTCATCTTCAGGTGTTCTCACCTCTTGCAAATTTTTATTTTCTATTGTTGAGAAAGTAGCCCTTCTTTGGGAACAAACACGAAGAATTTGGCTGAATTTGCATCTAAATTCTCATCCATCACTCTCTACTGTCAGCTCTGTCAGGGATGATATTTTCTTCCTTCTTACCATATTTGGGAGAAAGAAAAAGGAAATTTTCCTTGGAAAGTCTGAATTCAAAATGGTATTTTAAGAACACTGCCTTAGAAATTATTCTTGAAATAATTCTTCCTGAACTTGCCTAATTTTCTCTCAAGGTCTCAAAGTCAAATTCTAAGTGTCTACATAGGAGGAGTTTATTTCCCACCCTCCCCCCTCCCCCCCCCCCCCTTCTCCCCTCCCCAATCAGTGACTTAAAAGACAGTTGGATTTGCAATTATTCATATTATGGTAGCACATTTGATACTTCCCCATAATATTGGAAGATGGCTCTGTAAGAGAAAGAAGTAATCCCAGCAAAAGTGTGGGTGAGAGGTGTATTGCATATTACATTATTGTTATTTCAGAGAGGGAGTTGAGGCATAAAGAGATGAAACTACTTAAACCACACAGGAAATCTGTTATAGCCATGAGAATCAAACGCAGATCTCCTGACCCTTAGTCTGCTTCTCCAGTCATTAAGCTATTGTTCCTCTCTCCCTTGTCTCCTAATTGGATCCGTATGCACCTTTTGTCATGGACTTGTGCTAGGTATTGCTCCTGTAGGTAAAAACCCCTCACATTGTTTACTCCAGTGCTGGTACTAAACTTTAATAACTAGGACATTCTTCCACTTATTTTTTTTTCCTGATGCCTGACAATAATGGCCCAGTAATTACTGAACTAATGTTATCAATTCTAACAGATATTATATTTATTACCAGAAAATTCTATATTGCTGTTCATCAGTTAGGAATGTGTATAATTGAAATACTAAAATGAAGTCTGTACGAATATGTGTGATTAATCATTAATTCTGCATGCCCTACACTAACTCTTCTCCTAATTAAGTTGTCAAATAGAAAACTTATAATTTTTGCTACAGCATATTTTGTAGAAGTTCTTTTTTAGCCTCACATAAAGCTCGACTCAGTAGAAACACCACAAGGATTGCCTGTGTGGATTATGCACCCTTCTCTTACTAAGGAAAGATTTTTCTCCCCTACATGTTTTTAACCTGTTTTACAGCATCTTCTATGAAAACTGAGCATGAGACTCACTCACTACTTTTTTTCTGTTCTTCCTACATGCAAATAGTAATTCACTTTCTAGCAGAAATAGGTATTACAGACCTATGAGATTATTTAGCCCAGTAAACAAAGACTGCGGTGATAGAGACACAAGAACAGCACTGTTTAACTGCCCTGTTCAGTGCTGTTTGGTTTCCAGCCTGGATCTAGAGTGGTGCTCCAGCCCAGTGCACCTATGAGCTGAGGACTTCTGCATTCAGGATAGCTCAGGTGTTTGGGGACTGGTTTTAAACCACCTAGACCTCCTCAAACCAGAGGTTCAGGCATGTGCTAGATTTGGCTGCACTCTTCATTCTTGTGTGAGAGATAAAATGAGCACTGTTCTTTTCACTTTCATGCTTTCCCAAGGTGGGATCAGAGACACCAAAGTGAAGACCCATCTGCTCTGCATGTGCAGTAAAAATAACACAGCCCTTTCCCTAATTGGTTCCCACACTGCATTTCACTGGTCCTCATTTGCAGACAATTTGAGAAGTACCTAGCTGTGCTCATGCCCTTGCTATTCATAAAAGATACTGCTTTAAAAGCATACTCTTTGGCATTTTATGCAAAAACCTGAGTAATTTAGAATATTTACATTTTCTACCGTAAAGCAAGAACCTTAAGTGGGCCACTATCCAGAAATGTACAGTAGGGATTGGAAGGGAGCTGTAAGAGACGGTCCGAAGATTCCCTCATCTGTCTCACAACCGTCTCAAGGACAGAGACTGAGACCCTGAATATCACAAGGGACTTGGTTTGGGGGTTTGGGCCTAGCTGAGGTGGATGTTTGCTAAGTGATTGTTTGCAGGTGGTTGCACGGTACACTGCTCTCGTTCCTGCTGGTGAGCAGAGGCTTGGTAACCTGTGCAACGGGTTTTCCATGACTCATGGCTCTCGTTCCTGCTGGTGAGCAGAGGTTTGTGCGTGGTACCCTGTGCAATGGGTTTTCCACCATACATTGCCCTTGTTCCTGCTGGTGAGCAGAGGCTTGGTAACCTGTGCAACGGGTTTTCCATGACTCATGGCTCTCGTTCCTGCTGGTGAGCAGAGGCTTGTGTGTGGTACCCTGTGCAATGGGTTTTCCACCACACATTGCCCTTGTTCCTGCTGGTGAGCAGGGACTTGCACGACATGGATCGCTCTGTACCCTACACCTGCCCCCTGCGCAATGGAATCCATCACAATGCTCATCAATCTCCTCTGTTTTTGGCCCTGCGCCCCTCGCTTTGCAAAAGACTATAAAATTATACCCCAAACTTACCTTCCTGTGAGATCTCCCCAACGGACAGAAGACTCTGCGTCGTTGGACGGCTGAGTGGACTTCGACGTTGGTAGCTATAATCCCCTTACTCTCTTTTCCTTATGCTTTGCTTTCTCCTTTCTCTCCCTCTATCGCATATTAGTGCTGATGAGCACTCAATAAAGTGTGTTTTGCGGTTTAAGTCCTTGGTTTGCTGATAATCTTTTGTACTCTAAGACCGACTAAAAGAACCACATCACGAATCCCACCTTGCGGATCGTGACATAAATTGGCGTCACGGACAGGATTCTGAGAGACAGAAGGGGTTGCAGGTTGTTGTGCAGTCTGTATCAGGGGAAGGACGTTTCGCTTCAGCCGCACCTAGCCTGCCACGCTGGTGAGCAGTGTCTAGAAAGCAAGGGAGGCGACTCGGATTTCTCGAAAACTGCACACGCCCAGGTGAAAAGCACCCCTACACTCATTTGAGGGCTCTGTCTTCAGAATTTTACAAGGAATCTTTGAGTACAAAAGGTGGACTTACTGGTTTTTTATATGTTGACTGCTTGGTGTAGCGGAGAGACAACCTGAATTTTAAGATAAAGGAGTGCCTCCCAAGCAGATTTGGTCTCTCCACCCACGGCAGGGGGGAACGCAGTGCTGGCTGTAGCTACCTCCCTGTAGTGGTTCTGTGTACTATTATGTGTTTTTTGATGAATTCTGACTGCTTGGTGTAGTGAAGAGACAAATTTGAATTTTAACATAAAGGGGTGCCTCCCAAGCAGATTTGGTCTCTTCATCCATACAGGGACGCGAAGGGTGACGTGGCAAAGGCTGCGTTTGTGCGTAACTTAAGTCTTACCTCCCTGTAGTGGTACTGGACCCTTCACACACACAAAGATGAGTGAACACTCTGAAAACTCTAGTATAAAAGATAAAGCTGCATTCATTGCTTTGTTAGCAAAACACAATGCTAAGCCCTCCCCAGCTGGGGAAGAATGGGCTCAAAATAATTGGTTCAACTTGGAAAACGTAACTGATAGGATTTGCTCCCTGCAACATGAGTCAAAGTTCAAATTTGGCCGTAATAAAACCATAATTTGTTCTGTATTGGGAGCTTGCCTTACGTCAGCCGTAGAGGCTCGCACGAGACGAAGGCAGGAAGAGAATGTAATTATACAATCCCTACAAAATTTAGTTGAAAGTTTGCAAAATGAAATTCATTTCTTACGAACTGCTCTGAGTGAGGAGTGTGCCAAAAATTCACAGTCTGCTGATTCCTTTAAGGAGTCGCTGGAAAAAGAAACTCCTCAGATAAATCACATATATCCTCAAGCAGAATTACATTTGGTAAAAAATTGTGGTGAAAACTGTTGCTCCCAAATAAGACCTTTGATTAAAACAGAATATAACTATATCAATGATGAAGATCTTGATCCATATATAAACACTAAAGAAATCCCGTACACTGCTACTGAATTGGCTAGGTTAAAATAGGAGTATGGGCGTCTCCCTCACGAGTCAGAGACAGAATATGTATTCGGAGTGTCTCTCACAGGGGGAGATCAAATTCGATTAACAGAACAAGAAGCAAGTGGCTGCTGGGGACATGGTGTTTTCTTAGCAACAGGAGATAACCGCAACCCATGGTCCCTAACACAACGAGCCGCATATTGGGCAGGGGGACTTAACCCCCTGGAAAGGGGAGACCCTGTAGCTCTGACCGGCTCCCCGGACCAAATTCTAGAAAACATTCATAAGGCAGCTTGTCTACAACTGATTCATGAAAGAAAATTAATTGATGGTTCTGAATCACCAATGTTGTTACCTGTGAAGGCTGAAATTATGACCGCTTTAATTCGTGGCCTTCCAGAATCGCTTAAACCCACCGCTATCCTTCTCCAGAAAACAATAGCTGCCATAAGCCAAATAGAAAGACTGGACAGGCTTCTGGAAAACTCGAATAATAAAAGTAGATCTGATCCTGGGTTTTCTCCGTACATGAATCCTTCACCACATACAAACTCACAACTCAATTTAGTTGCTGGAAATCACAAAATTTGGACATGGAGTGAAGTTGCAGAAGAGTTACTAAACTATAACAGAAAATATGGTCCTGTAAAAACCCCAGAGGAAAAGCTAGAAAGAACAAAGGGTGTTAGGCACATTGCCCCTCCCAACATAAAAACAGAAAAGGGTAGGCAAATTTCTAGCCGACAGTATTGGTGGAACTTGGGGCTGAAAAAAGGGATACCGAAGGGGTTAATGGATAACCTACCATTTGAAAAATTAAGTAAACTGGTTTCTCGGTGGCAGGAGTCCAGCCCCATTGTACCAAGAGCTCCACCTTCCCCTCAACCTACTCCAGGCAGTGAGCCAACACAGCCTTATGCACAGTATCTGGGTAGTGGGCCAAAGCAACATCACTCACATGTTCTGGACAGTGAGCAGGAACAATCACAGTTTCTGAGCAGTGGGTCAAAGCAAAATCACTCACAAGCTCTGGATAGGGAGCAGAAACAACCCCAAAGTTTAGCAATGGAATTGAAACATTTTCAGAAGCAGGGAAACTTGAACCCCCGTCTCTAATTGAAGGTGAGCATAGAGATAGGGGTGGCAATTGGATATATTTTAGACAGCTCACCCGCAATCGACAAACTGGAGATTTATTAATAACAGCAATAGTTGGTCCCAAGCGAACAGTGGTCACTTTTGTAATAGACACTGGAGCCCAAATTTCTGCGTTAACAAATACAACTGCCCAAAAATGTGGAATTGTTCCAATAAAGAAAAGGTATTGTGTCCTGAATGCTTTGGGAACTTCAGAAGCTATGAAAATAGCTTTTGTAAAAATCTTATTACCTGGAGAGGAAGAACAATTAACTATCAAAGCAGTGCTTGGAGATATCCCAAATGATTTGTTGGGCATGGATGTTTTGGCTGGAAGGAAGTGGGAAGATCAGGACGGCCTATTGTGGTCTTTTGGCACATCACAAATCCCACCTTGCGGATCGTGACAGGAGCTCAACTTCCCAAGCCAAGCCAGGCAGTCCTGGATGCAGGTGTGATGAGCTTTCAGCCAGGGGTCCTGTGGTCAGCCCTGCCTTTGCCTTTTTCTGTTGCACCATCAGTCATGTCTTGGTCATTCATTCTCTGGTTGTGGTTATTTTGCTTGTAATTACTTATATGAAGATAGCTTATATGCAGATGTTTTGGAGTTTTTTAATACTTTACAACTGACTATAACTGTTTTCACTTTAGTGCCAAAAGACCATGCCTAAAACAGTGTAGAAGAGGAAGACACAGGAGTTTGTGGGCACTGGCAGCTGCCAAGTAGAGCAGCTGTATTACTGTGGGTGCTTGGGAAACCAATTAGAAACACATGGAGTGACAAAAAAAAATGTATGTAACTTAAGATTAAAACAGTGAATGCAACCACAGTGTGTGAAACTTAGGAAATATAGGGCTAGCACCCAGCATCATGAAAAGTAAAATGCAGTTAGGATTTCTCAAAGAGAAATTAAATATCAGTGCTGGGAAATAAGGAAATATTTTCATTGTAGCTTTAGTGCATGGATATATCAATGTCAAGAAAATTGTTTTCAAAAGTTCAGTTTGTTAAAAGCAAGTCTAGTGTTCAAAACTGGGTTCTGTGGGAAAATCATTACCTTAAATAACACCCTAACTTTCTGAGTGGTGTCAGAAGCCATGAGCTGAGGCAGAAGCTCTTTCTTTTAACCTTTCCTAAGAAATGGATCAGAAAAGATGAAGGAAGGTGTGACGAATGTAAGACAGGTCCTCTTAACATAAAAAATATAAAACCAAGATTTGAGGAATCCTGTTTATTTATTGTCTGACACTATATTACAAGCACTCAGAATTTTTTTTTTAATGTATCAAAAATAGTCAGGTCAAATATTATTTTATCCACTTACATAGTGTTGCAGAGGAAAGTTGTGCTTTTTACTGATCTTGTTCTTTATGGCTGATAGGAAATCTAGGGAGAAGTTTCCATTCTTCAGACATGTCTTTTGCTCAAAGAATAAAGTTCTGAAGATGGCACAACACTTAGGATATTTTCTCTTATTTTTTCTTTCATTTTTTTTATCCAGAGGCGTTGAATGGAAAACATTTCCTGACAGTGCTGGTATGCCCAAAATTTGAAAGGCAAGTATTACAAGGATTGGATGCCAACACATACTTTTAATATATTTACTTGGTAAGAAAACAGAAATACAGGTTACTGTATTACAGAAAACTGATTACTCAAAGGAATAACCCGAATGATAGGAGCAAGAACTCCTGGGTGGGAGCACAGATGACATTTTTCCAGCAAGCAGGGTTAATTTATTTTTGTGAAGAAAAATCATACAGCAGAAATTTTCAAGGCCTTATTTTGTGGACTTTTCAACACTGTTGTTAGAGGTTTTTTGTGTTTGTTCTTTGTTTTTCAGTCTGTGTGGTTTTGGGGTTTTTGTTTGGTTAGTTATTTTGTTTGTTTGTTTTGTTTTGTATTTATTTTGTGTGTGTGTTCTGTAGATAGTTTCATTTTTCCTCTCAGGGAAACAAGTCCAGTCCTCTCACAAGTCCTTGCCCTTCTTTGTACAACTAACATGGACAAGTATGGTATATACCAATACCAACACCCAAGCTTCATTATTTAATGGTGAATGAAAAAAGTTATACACTCTTGGTGAGACAGTTGAAACTCCTTATTTAGGAGGCCAGCTATGTAAGCTTTGTCCTCCACCCCGTACATCCACGAGAAATAGTATTTAAGTATGTAGGACACTTACTTTCTGCTAGCAGAAAATGAGCAGGGAGAACAGGATGCATTTAATCTTTGCCAAATGCAGAATAATAATTATTAAGGAGTGAAACTTACAAGATTTTCTCAGACTTGAAAATTGTCTCCAGCTCTACTTCCAGCAGAAAGCTTGCTGCATTCAAGACTGACAAGAAAGGGTGAGAGCTTTGCTGAGCAGAATGCTTACAGATTTCAGTAATTTGCCTGTTCTGGGGAATAGAAAAGATGGATGAAGGAAAGAGACAGCGCTATGGCCCATCTGTGCAAACCAAAAATGCTGCTACTAGGTCAGAACGAGTTGTACAACTGCCCCTGATAATTAAATCTATGGCCTCCATAAAGCTTCTTAATGAGATCACTTTACTGTCTTGGCCTTACATTGCTGGTAACAATTAATTTGCATTTTAGAATGTTTCTATTTATCTACTGTTTGCAATTTTAATATTTGTCTTTACAGAGTGAGTTGCAAAAGTCTGATTTGTTTGCTCAGGATTTTCTTGTCTCATTTTGACTACCCAGATGGAATAGCAACACTTTGAATGAGAACTTCAGTGATATTTCAAAATGGACAAAAAATGTTTTTCCTGGTACAAGTTAAAATGGTGTTTGAATATGCAGCTACACAGAACTTTGAAAAACATGCTGGTTTTTGATAGCCATCTTTGAATAGCTTATCCTTAGCTGTTTCTATTTTGATGAAAAAATAGCCCTTGCATTTTAAATCTGTTCTGCACAGAACATGCTGAAGATGTGCTCCTGATTACAGTGACCAAATTCCAGACAGATCCAAAGCAAGAACTCTTTGTTTCAGTCACTGAAATCACTTCTAAATGGTGCAGTACAAGAGCTAATACTCATAATTTTACATTCTTTGGAACAACAACAACAAAAATATTAGAATACCAGATGCGGATGTTTGCTCAGACATTTGTAGAAGTGAGAATGTGTCTGGCTGTTTGGAGCATTATTTCTGCATCGTGATGTCTTTTGTGCCATGGAACCTGCTGTGAAACCTGCTCTCTGTGTAACAGCTCATATGGAAAGATCAAGGGTGCACTGCTTTGCTGGCATGGCTGCAGGATAAACAGTTCTTAACCAGACTATCACACACTGCTAGAGTTTCTGAGCAAAAAGTTATGAAGTTAAAGACACTGGGTTTTGTCCTCATTTAAAAATAAAATACTGCTTAGAAAAGCTGAGACTGGGGAGGGAAAAGAAGGGGTTTGAAATCCAGATCTGAATCTGGAATCCATTTCTCCTATTAGTATCTTTCTCTCTACCCAAGTGAAAAACCTACAGTAGCCAAACGTCACCCTATTTTACAAGAACAAGCCACAATCAGGACAATATTAGGGTTTTGTGTACTCCCTTTCTGGTCAGAATTCTCTACTGATTTTACTTGCCATTATGGCTAAACAGTGCTAAGCACTGAAGTTTTCTTTCTGGAGGGATTATTGCTTATCTGGTGCTTTTTCTTGGGTTTTTTTTTTTTCACACAAGCTATAATAGATTGAGTGGTAAACTCAGAAATGTATCCTGGCTTTAATGATAATTTTTACATGTGGAAAGACCAAGTTCTTAGTGTTATTTGCTTTATAATAGAGTGATAAGGAAATTAATAGAAAATGTTAAATCTGCCATGGATTTATTGGAGATGTGTTGATTAAGTGCCATAGGTTTGGGTAATGGCACCTGAATAATTCCTGTTTTGACATTTAACTGTTTAACATTTAACTGTTTGTTCCATGCCAGCAGATGCTCTTTTTTAAGAGTTCTAAGGTGGGCAGTAGAGAAGTCTCAAACCTGAAATAGATTCAACAGAATATCCTGGTTTAGAAATGCCCAAAGCTTCTTTGAACCCATTGTTTTAGACAGAGTTGCTTCATTTTTTGCATGAGGCTTCATCCTTATTCCTTCTCCACTTAGGAAAGATTGTAATAAGATAAATACCTTGGTCATCTCCGAGAATATACCCAAACCTGCATTTTTCTACTACCCATGGTCTTGTGAAATAGGCACTTGACTATGAGTTATGAGGAAAATGTATCTTCTGATGCTAAGGTTGGATGATGAATGTCCAAGCAGCATGGGACACTTTGGAGGAAGTGCCATAAATTTACCGCTGAATCAGCTCTAAGGAAGAGAGCTGGGGCTAAAGAATCACAGCTGTCATTTGGCTGTGGGAAACAGTTCAGGGATCATTAGTATTGGTCATTCCCATGAACCTGAGGTTCACAGTGGGGAGTGCTGGGAGGTGACACTGCAATCTGTGCAGATCTTGAGTCCTGAAAATGAAAGATTGCCTGTTGTTGAACAGGTTACGTTTCATATTCAAAACTAAATGCATTTCCAAGTTTTTAGTTTTGCTCTATGTCCCTTAGAAACAGGAAAATATTAAAAAGTTAATTGGTAAAATTAAGTGTCAGGGAGAAGGATAATTGTTGTTTTGACCTTAAAATCAGTTTAGCACAGTTGTGTTTTGTATAACATTGCCTGGTAGTTGGAAAATGTTGCAGCACAGTCAGGATTTTAGTATTTTATATTACATATCAAGATAAGTCAGAGGTTTTTGGTCAAATGACTTTTAAGAGAAATCTGTTTTCACAGTATTCCTACTCCCCCTTATCTCCCAGATGATATTGCAGAGAGAAACTTGGAGACACGCAAAAATCATCTTGCTGGAAAGCTGCAGCTTCTACCTTTAAGTATCATTGGCATTTTGACATTAAATTTAAAATTTATGGTTTACTCTTCAGTAGTGATTGATTTCAGTGATATTATTTCCAGGCTTTACTGTAATTGTGCCCCAAAACAGAATGGGCAGTGCTGTGTGTAACTAGGACAGATCTATCAAGTACCAGGGTTGAAGGGCTGCCACAGTGCTTTACTGGGACAGAGTTAATTACGCTGTCCTAGGGGGCTGCATGGGTCTAACTGGGGCAGAGAGATAAACCCTTCGGGTGCTTCATTTCTGCTGTCACCCCAGCAGAAGGACAGCCCATGGGAAAGCAACTTCCTAGGGGAAGGAAAGTAAACCATCTCAGTCTTGTCAGTACAGGTGATAGACTGCTATTATCACTATTTTATAATAAAAAGAGACAAAGAAAAATAGAGAAAGAGAAGTACTGCCTGAAGGACAAAGCTGGTAATCACTGGCACCAGAAAGATATTTTGATCTCAATGTGCCTGCAATTCAAATGTGTCAGGTTTTTTGTTTATTTTTTTCCTCTTAACGTGGAATAGTTTTTCACTTTTGTACCACAAAAAGTATAGAAACCATATCCAGAATAACATATGCTTCCTTGTAAAAAATGGAGACAAATCACAGGAGAAGCTTAGGATCTCAGCCCCACATGTGATTTTCCCACATGTGATTTTCCCAGTAATCCTATTGAGGTTTTAGCATCACGAGCTGAATGTGCATTGTAGCAGTGGAGAGAGGTTCAGAGGCACTGTCAGCCAAGATATTTAAACATGTATATTTTATTAAATACATCTGAGAGTCAGGATCTGAATGACCTGCTTCCACTTTCACAAGTAGTCCTGGCATGGTACATTTGAGAGTCTTTGAAAGTAAACAGCAGGTGGGTTTCTGGGTGTTGCAATCACTTCTCATTCTACATGTAACTTTCTGGCTTTCCTGAATGAAACTAGAATGAGGCCTTCAGCAAAAGAGATGACTCAAAAGCACAGAAGGGGCAGCATAACTGCTGGTGTAACTTCCTTATTTTAATAAAGGCTTCTGCATAGGAAGGCATTTCATGCTACCTGCAAAGTTTAATCTGAATGCTATAATTAATCCTTACCCATAGAGACAAAAGACTGGATAGAGTCTTGGTTTGGAATTACTTTAAAAGACAAAAACACCTTAAATTAAACTAAGACAAACTAAGTAATTTTTTCTGTTTTATTCTTACAAATATATGTACATATTATATATATACACACACATATATATTATATCTATATACATATATGTATATATATACATACACACATATATGTATAAGAATGATATATGCCTTTATAAAGGTATCTGCCTTTCAGCAACCCCTTTTTTTCACACCTGTTTTAGAACTGGATCAAGGAGCTGAAACATTTAAACTGGGTTCAGACAGTAATACTTTACAAAAGGGCTTTGATGTTTTGGAGGGTTTTGTTGTTTTGTTTTGGTGAGTTTTGTATTTGGTTGCTTGTTTGGTTGAGTTTTTGTGGGGTTTTTTGTTTGTTTCTTTGTTTCTTTCACAGCCTATTGATGGCTATTTGGGCTAATTCCAGTTTAACAGTTTAGTTGGAGAATGGAACAGCACCAGCTGATGAGAGAAAAGTGGTCTTGGACCTTCACTTCACCCTGAGTGAGCAGGACTTGGATGGGGATCCTCAAAATTTGCTGAACTAATGCACTTGAAGGCTGAAGTATCTTTAAGGGTAAAGAAACCTGGGTAACTGCTTTAGAACAAACCTGGTATGTGTTATCTTGCTACTGGATAAATATATTTATTAAGGGATTGCAAAGAAAAAGGTGCAGTGCTTTAGTCCCTTCCATTCTGGGAGAATCTTTACTGTCTTTGCCTAGATCACCAGGTCTAAGAAAATTAAATATTGCTTGTGTGTTCTATACAGCACAAGAGAAACGGACATCAATGGCAATACTTGTCTGCAATTACACAACTGGCATTACACAATGAAAGAAACCACCCTCAAATGTTTGTTTCTACCTAAGCTAATATTATTAAAATTTATTTACAAATACTTTTCTGTGCTAATTTACTGTGAACTGTATTATTTATTAAACATTTGTGATTTGTTTTAAAGCAAACTGTCTAAGTACCAACACATCAAAACAAATGCAAAACTTCTGTGGAATAGAAAAGAGATTAGGTGTTCAAAAAATACTCCAGCGTCTGTTTTAAGTGCCATAATATGAGCACATAAATTGCTGGGCATCTAACAGAACAATCAAGCAAACAAATTACAGAAAAAAGAAAAAGGTGAGAAATTGAAGTCAACAGGTAAGAAGAAACATGAAAAATAAAAAAGATAGGGACTGAGATAGAAGGAAGCTTTAGGCTGATCCTATCTTTAATCCTGATTTTTTTCAGGCAAGGTCATCCTGCCAGTTCTGAAAAAACCTATCCCAATGGAATAATTTTTTCACGTGCTTTTCTACTTTTTTGTGTGTCATCCTTGCCTTTGAAGGAAAACCTGTAGATGACTACATGTCATGCCTTAGAATGGATGCTAAAAGAGGGCATGCTGTTTTCCCCATGCATGAGAAGCATCCTCTTCGCCAAAGGAATTGCTCCTTTGATAATCCCCTTTGGTACAATGATGGTCTGCAATACTTGGGTGTTTGATTCTCCTGTTTCAAAGTTCTTTAGCTTTTCTAGAATTAATTTTTTCTTTTAAATATATTTAAAATACTGATTTATGATTCAAATGCAGCTGGAAGGTTTTGGTTTTTCTCCCTTTAACTCCTTTATCATTCATATTGAACATAATTTTAATTCTGTGTGAACTTGTTTCTGTGCTTTGCAGCCCAAAGTTGTTGCACTTTCCCTAAATGAAACCTGGTCACATGCAACATGTGATAATTATTGCTAAATCTTTTGCTGTTTTTTATCTCTGCTGCAGCTATAACCTTACTTAAATAGGAGAAAAATAGTTGTACTTCCAAGGATCTCTCCCTGGACCCTTTCTAACTTCTGTGTTTGTTTTCTTTGCTTGCTATTTGAAGGTACACATGTAATGACTTGGGATTTGTCTAATTAGAGAGTAATTTAGTCCTTGCTGAGTGAGGGGTAATGGACAATCCTGCATATGTTTGCAAGGAATCTGTAAGAGAAGCCAGACTTCCTCTTCCATGAGCTTAGTTTACCCTGCACTTCCTTAGCCTGACATCTGAGTCATCTTAGCAGATGAAGAGAACTTTGTTTTCTGACCGAAGGCGTTTTCAGTGTATTGCATGACACCCTCACAGTGGTTATGCGGTGAGGACCAGGGATGCATGTGCTCCCTGATCTTACCCAGCACAATGTGCCTGGTAGCCTGGGGCTTCAGAAGTCAGCCAAGGTGCTTCAAGTTTTAACAAAAGTTGTAAGTGAAAGGACCTGGGTGACTTGAATGGGTTCAGTTCCCTCCATTTCTTCAAAGACATCAGTGGAGCCCTTTTGTTTGTCAGAACACAATCCTCTTGATAGCTTCTGTAAAGAGATTGACCACTTGTGCATATATTACTAAGTAAAAGCAACAACAAAAAAATCTCAAAAATCTTTTTTTGGGCATGGATGGGGGTGAGAGATGGTGCTTAGCTTGAATATTGCTGTTGAATGAAGTCCTCCCCCAGTGCCCTATTCTGGAGCTTTGTGTTATCACCCTCCCTAGCGTCATCTCAACGCAGGGACCTCCTGGATGCATCAGGCTGGAAAAATGCAGAAGGATGAGTTTCTGCAACTTTCATGAGCTGAACTAGCACAGATGAAGGCTCAGGTCAGAAAAAAGATGCAGGGCTTTGATAATGGGGCAGAGCAGGGCAGGTCTGAAAAGATCCTTCCTTCTCAGAACAGACTGAGCTGTGCTGCTTGGAAGATGGTATAAACAACCTGAATTTGATGGAACCTGTGGAATTACAGTTTATGTTTTATTTTCCTACACCCTTCTTGCCCCAATCTCCAACCCCCACTCCCCCCCAAAAAATAGTTATACTCTACATAAGAAATATAATCAGAAGGAAAAGGTGGGGATTTTGCTGTGGAAAAGCTAGCTTTGATGGGGAAAAACTCTGATTAGCCTTAATCTTCATCTATATTTTGACTCTTAGGGGAAAAACTGTGTCTTAAACCATCACATACTTTCAAGAAAGCAAAATTCTGGTCAGACCTCAATGTACTGTCCATGGCTGTGTGACCATGAACATTGCAACACAGCAGAAAAGAGCTGCTGTTCAGCATTTGCTACATTATTTAATCAAAATTTTAAATGCTGTGTGACCTTAGGCAATAGCAAGTAGCTGGCTTCTCTAGTCCTTGGCAGGTTACTCACCCTGCAAGACAGCAGTTTGAGATATTAGCCATTGACTCCTTAATTGTACCTCTCTCATCCTTTCACCCTTAAAATCTGTCTGCCAACATGCAGCTGGAAAGATGAAGAGATTTTTCCAAGTCTGTAGCTGTGCTAAAGATATAGGTAGCCTTTTTCATACACTAGTGCAAGCTGATGCTGTAAGCTCTAATGTCCAAATTTGGAGGGGAACATAGTATTTGAGACATTCCAAAGGAGTAAGTTTTCTTTTTTTCCCCTTTCTTCTCTTGGAAACTGGTCTTGGAAAATCAAAACACACTTGATATTTTGGGAAAGTTTTCATTAAAACTGAATTTGGTGACCATAAATCAAGTTTTGCACAAGAATTCAGCTATGTATATGTTTGCTGAATCTGCATGGTAAACAAGACACAAGATTGCTGCAGAAGGGTATGTGGCTGGGGTACAGCAGAGTAAGCACAAGAATATCAATTATGGACAGTGTACAGTCCTTTTATTTTCACTCCTAGGTCACATGTTCAGAATGAGTGTTGCACAGAGCTGTATTCATTAACACAATTATTTAATTTGGCTGTCCTTGTAGCAAAACCACAATGCCACTGCAGAAGAGACAGGCCTGATGATGCTCAATTCAGGTGTCATACCAGCCTTGCTTCCCCTGAATAAAAAGGCAAAAACTGTTGTTGTTTACATAGCCTAAAAACAGATTGTGCCTTAGGAAAATAGCCAGAGGAAAAAACTACATCACAAATACTGAGAAAAGGCTAAAAGATGTTTTGTAGCCCTGAGTTATGCACTCCTTGCAGACAAGATATGTTTAAAAGCTATGTGTAAACACATAGCATGTTTACAGAGCTGTTGCTATTTAAAATGTAATTCTCCTGTGCATGTTACATTATGTGTGTGGACTTTATTTCCCAGAGGTTATGGCTGCTGTAGGTAGCAGGATGTTGATATTGTAATTATGGTCAAGGTTGCAGCAATTCAGTCAATAGACTGTGGTGTTGCTTAGGCATGCTGAGAGGACTGAGACAAATGTCATGGATTATCTGTTACAGGAGGGCTGTTTTGAAAAACACATGGAATGGCAGTATTTTAACTGCAGAATTAGTTCTGAGCACTTCTCACACTTTTATGTGTGTATTCATCCCCATTTCAACCCCTCTTCCCCTGCTTCACTTCAGCTGCATAATTACTCCTTTTATTTCACCACCTCTCCTATTTTTTTCTCCTTGCATCCTGTGCTTCGTTCTCATAGGTAGGATGCTGGAAAACAGTTAGTTCTTGGAAAGCTGCTTCAGGACTTTGCTCCAGAGGTAGGTACCTTATCTTTTTGTCCATCCATCAACTAGATGACTTCAGAGGGGCAACATCATGGCAAACAAAGCTCATGGCAGTTTGCACTCTAAATGTAGCCTAGAATGTTAGGAGGTGTGGTGTCCATTTTAATTTTGGCTCCTTCTAGGTGTATGGCTCCATCTTCATAGGGACAGTGAGTTTGATTGTGAGAAACATCCTTAAGGTAGGTTGGTCCCACAGCCAGTAATAGAGATTTGATTCTACAGTTTTGTGTAGAAATGCTGCAGACTATGGTTCAGCTAATCTGAATGCAGTTCAGGAGATTTTGGCTGTGAGGCCTTGAAGTGTCTGTTCTTTTCAAATATGGCTACTATTGAAACATATTTCTGCATTTTAAAAATATTTTTCCTACAGAATAAGTCTCTGTTTAAAACCTTGTTAAACTCCCCTTTCTGTCTTTCATTCTAATAATAAATAAGTTGTTTGCCTAACATATTTTTTTCCATTGCAGAAGTTCTCATGGAAAATACATTAGCAGCCTTGGAACAAAAGGTGCAGAATAGGGAATTTCCCAGTGCATTCCACCACCCAATTGTTCCATGTTGAGAACCAGTTGGTGTGCTCATTTATAACTACATGTTTTTGTAGAGAGTCATTGGGCTGCTAAGTGGAAAACACAAGAGTTTATGTGAGCAAAGAGCATCTTGAGAAGAGCAGAGTTGGATTGCACACTTGCTTAGCAGCCCCTATGCATATTCAGGAGAACCCAAAAATGGTCATAGTTGGGATAGGTGCCCTTGCAGCAGGTATTTTATCATTACAGCCCAGCACAGGAAGGCACAGGGGAAGTTTGTATTTTCATAGACACCGTAATTCCTGTGTCTATTAGGTTATTTGACCAAGATACCACACAGTACATGACTTTCAAGAGTTCACATAACTGATGGGAAGAAAGAAAGAATTCAGGTTTTATTTGGAAACAGATCCTAGTATGAGAGGAGCAGTTCTTTTCTGGTTGCTGTGATAAGAGTTCCCAGCTTAGTGTTTGTGAACTTCAGCTACTTTTTCCAAGTCAGAAAGACATCCAGCTGTTAGGTGGCTAGGAGGTATTGCTTCTGTCTTTGCGGACAGGGTTTTTTAGCCTGGAGAAAAGAAAGCTCAGAGGTGATCTTATTGCCCTCTACAACTATCTTAAAGGAGGTTGTAGCAAGGTGGGGTTCAGTGTTTTTTTCAAGCCAGCTAGTGACAGGACAAGTTGCACGGGGAGAGGTTTAGGTTGGGTATCAGGAAAAGTTTCTTTGCTGAAAGGGTGGTCAGCATTGGAACATGGTCCCCAGGCATAGAGTTACCATCCCTGGTGAGTAGATGTGGCACTTTATGGTATGGTTCAGTGGGCATGGTGGTATTTACTTGAAGGTTGGACTTGATGATTTTGGAGCTCTTATCCAGTCTCAATGGATTCTTGATTCTTGTGGCAATTTTTTTCACTATTGTGTCTTTGGCTCTTTTTGGAGGAGGACATTATATGGTGGTAGTGGAGATGTAAGAATCAGGACAACTGCAGAATGAACTGGGTTACTGACCTTGAAAGCTTCTGAGCTCTAATTCTGTGGGATCAGTTGTAAGAAGTTTATGTTAACAGACATTTAGATCAGCATATCTAGAGTCTCAGTGATGTAAATGTAATCACGCATGCTATCATCTCTGCAAGTTTTGATAGAAAAAATGCAGTTATTCCTCTTAAAAGTCTGTTTAGGCTGTCTCTTGTACTGGTTTCAGCTGGGGCAGGGTTCATTTTCTTCACTGGTGGCTGGTATGGGGGCTGTGTTTTGGATTTGTGTTGAGCACAGGGTTGATAATACAGAGACGTTTCTGTTATTGTGGAGCAGGGCTTCCACAGAACCCAGGTCTTTTCTGCTGCTCATACACTTGTCATGCTGGTGAGGAGACTGGGGGAGCCTGGAAGGCTGGGATGAGACATGCCTGGGACAGGTGACCCCAGCTGGGTCAAATCCAAAGGGATATATCAAACCATATAACATCATGTGCAATACACAAAGTGAGGTAAGGAGGAAAGCATTGCAGGGGACATTTGGAGTGATGATATTCATCTTCCCAACTAACCATTACATGTTTATAATGTAAGTGGCCCTGCTCTCCTGGTGGTGGTTGAACACGTTCCCTTCGGAAGCAGTGAATTAATTCCTGATTTTACTTTCTTTGTGTGTATGGGTTTTGCTCTCCCTGTTGAACAGTCTTCATCTCAAACCAGGAGTTTTCTGTCTTTTACCCTTCCAGTTTTTATCCCTGATCCAGTTGGTGAAACAGCGAATGAGCTGTGTGAGACTTGGTTTCTGGCTGGAGTTAAACCATGACACTCTTTAGACTCCTATGGAGAGCTTTCTGCACCTCGTGTCCGCTGGAAGCATTACCTCTCAGAAAAGGAAAGCATGAGCTGCACTCCTTTTATTTGTCTTCTTTTTTTGACATGGCTGGTGTATGAATTCTTCCTCACATGTTATCTTCTCCATGTGATCTTGTGTATGTTCAGTGCCATAATCCTCCAAAATATTGCAATTTTCTTCCCATCCTGGCAATGTGTGATGGTTGTCATCTCCCTGAGACTGGGAGCATCTGCCTGCAAATATGTCCCTGAAGCAATGGGAGTCAACTTCTGGCTATATTTCCTGAGGCAGAGATGGAGTTTGAAGGAGCATGACTGACTTGTGATGGGACTTGTGATGGGACATTGGGACCACGTGCAGTCATGTCACACATCTGTGTGAGTGCAGGGGGTGTGCAGAGCTCCAGCAGGAGTGCTGGGGCAGTTGTTCGTCTTTCAGGATGCATTTGGAGGAGCAGAGTCACAGTAACCATTTACACCTTACTGCAGAATATACACATTCAGAATGCTGGTGAATGAACCAAACAACTGAATTCTGTAATTTGGAAACACGACTACTCATCCTTTTCAGTAATTAATTTTCTTTTATAACCTACACCAATTTTCCAAACACAAGGAGAGCCTTCTGATCACTGCAGGCTGTGCTGCAGATTCCTTGGCCAGGTAGTACCCAATAAAAAAATTTTTCCCAGCAGTTCAGTGCTTTCTGCACGGCAAGTATTATGTGAAAGAGAAGCACTAGTATGAAGCCTTCATTGTTCAGAGAATTAGAGAAGACTCGGTCAGTGGATGCACTAACTGAGATCTCTGCTCTGTGGCTGACTTTTCTAGGCATGTAATAGTCTAGAAAGCCAAAACTCAAAACCTGCAGTTGTCCAGGTGATAAATGATCACTTTCCTATGTTCTGTGAGCTTTATTTTCTTTCTGTAAGGGAAATACCATAGGGTTCAGGAAACCAGACTGCATGAAGAAGCCTAAGGAAAAACTTAAGCAGGATATTTTTCACCCAGGAAAATAAGACGGATAGAGTTAAGGACAAAAAGGTGGGCTGGAGAGGCACAGTGAGGTGTGCAGGCATCAGTGCATCTTGCCTCTGTGTGCACACAAGGCCAGGGATGCAGGTCTGAAAAAGCAAGTTAGCTGCCTGGAAGTATTTCTTTGACAGCAGGTCTTCAGGCCAAATCTTTGGCCACAAAGGAGAATTACTAAGAGTGACCCTAAAGCTCAAGAGGGCAAGTCCTGTGACTGAGAGACATTAAGCTTGGTGTGCCCAGCCCTACCAGCTTTTCTGACAGGGTTTAAATGTGTAGGGGAAATGCCTGAGAGAATATGGGAGACACCTTTTAGCAGGGAAGGCGTCTGACAGAGGTTTAATGGGAAAGGTCTGTAGTTCAATACATGCTCTGATGCCTGAGTGGTGCACTCCTCAGGGGTCCAAACCTGCTGGTGTAAAGTAGAACATCTTTATAGTAGTTCTAATTTGTGCTGATGGCTGAATTGGCCTCTGGCCAACTCATAGTTGGGGCAAGCAGAAGGAAAGCTTGCAATCACCTCTTCCTCTCCACCAGAGCCGATGCTGTGCTGAGCATAAGCTTGGCTCAGTGTGGGACTGTGTCACTGAATCCTTCATAACAGAATACACTGGGTCCAAAGCATGCATTCTGGTCTATCATATAAGCAATATGCCTTTTTAAAATTGTCACCGGCACGTTTATACATGCCAATTCTGGTGATAATTGCTGAATTTCTACATTTAGAGGAAGCAAGTGCTTCATTAATATCACAATGTGCTATTGTTTATTGCACGTGTTCTGTTCCTTCTAAATATAGCATTTAGGTAATTATCACTGTGGTTATTTATTGACTCGTTGCAGTTCAAATGTAGATACATAAGATCTTGCAGTAATATTTATTTTTAAAAGTTTGGAATCTCTGAAAAATCTCTCCCTTAGATGGGTTCAGCTCTTAGCTTCCTATAAAAATTTCATATCGCATTTTTGGATGGCCATCTGGTTTGTTGAAGCCTGGAAAATCTGCCTTACACCAACGCAGAAATTTTGCTTAAGAAAAAAAAAAAGAAAAAACACCACCCAACCCTCAAAGATATCAAAGGGCTTTTTTCTTCATTCCTAGCAATTAAAATGATTTTATATCTATCTTTTGTTAGTCTTTAGTACTGGAGGACTGCAAGCATTTCTCAAAATTAACATATAGGAAATAGTTCAGGAGAGTCTAATTTTTTTTTAAAATTTTTATTTTGTTGTATTTGTGGAGAGAATTCACCTCTTTTGGGTCTAAATTACTAAGGAAACTTGGAATTCTTCGATCTCAAGCTTCAGTTGCCCTGATAGGCATGCCAGCCATACCTATGCTTACAAGATCTTTCTTGTCAGGAGTTGACAAGAAAGGCAAGAGGGCCTGGAAATTAGAATTTTGACCACCTAAAAATGCTGGTTTATTCTTTCAGCACAAAGTGTTGGATTATCTTTCCTATCTACAACTCAGCTCTTGTTCTAACCAAGTATGACTCGCATCATGTTGTGGCAAGAGAAAATTGTAGATGACATCTCCGTGCATTAGACTATGCAAACATAGAAGAAAAAGTCCTGCTAGTGAGAGGATGTAAGGTCACCTCGGTTACCTGATTAAAAAATGCTCATGCCTAGAATGCGGTTGTGCAAATAAATGTGAGATGCTGTGGTGTTTTTAGACTTGGCACTCCTTGTAAGTAAAATAAGAATCACAGAATCGCAGAATGAACTAAGTTGGAAAAGAACTTTGAGATCATTGAGTCCAACCTATGACTTAGAAAAAGAAGCATAATTCCAAGCTCTGTGCTGGTTGTTAAAAGCAGGAATTATGAGCAGCAGCATATTGATATTGGTGTCCTTGCTGCTGCACATACCTCTGAAAATCTCTGAAAACTGATGAAATATTTTCTCTGCAGAGAGTACCATTTAATATATATATATTGTAAAACAATGATAAGCACAACAGAAAGGAATACAGAAACATCCTTTTGTAGAGCTTGGCTGAAATAAAACCCTCAGTAATTTTCCACTTCTGTTGATAGATAACCATCTTCACTTTTTGGGTAGGTGAAGCAGTAGTTGATTGCTGTCAATTATTTATATAGCTCCAGAGAATTGTAAAGACTTTCTTGTAAAAATTACAGGTCAATGTCCAAAGGAGTATTAAGATCTGCTCTGGCATTAAAGTAGTATGGTTTACATTGAGCAGAGAGTGGAAGGGGAAAATTGTGGGTTCCTGGAAAAAAGGTTGATGGGACTCTTGTTCACTGATGAAGCTCTGCTGTTGCTGTCAAAATGTATTCAAGACTGTGCCTGCACTTTATCCAGAGAGTCTCCTGAACAGACCCCAAACCTTGTTTCTATTGGAGATCCTACACGTTCATAGTGGCTAAGTGTGCCCAGTGATTTCTTGTGCTGCTGGGCAGGTATGTGGATGGGAAACTCAATATTCTCACCCACACTTTTAAAGGCTGATGAAGATTAAATTCAAAAAGACCTGATAATGGCTTTGGGACTGGCCTAAAAAGAACAGGTAATTAGTCCTTGCCTTCCTCATGTTTGCTTACTTTTCATCAAAAAAGAAATCTGAAAACAATACCCAAATGTGTGTTAATTGTTTTCGTGTGTTTTTTTAAAAAAAAATTTTTCACTTTTAGCAAATTTTTGCATATGAATTTTTCTTTTGCTACTGTACTGACTGATCAGCTCCTCAGACTGTTACAATCTCTGTTGTGCTTTTTCTCTTTTTTATTTTTGTTGTAGCATTGAAATGTTTATTGTTCTATTCTCCATGTATCTATTCTTTGTCTTAGGAACATACAGAAAAATAAGCATTCCTGTGAGGCATTGCCTGTTCATGCTGTGATAGTGTGTTATGCTTTTCTTTGATGTACGGCTTTTAAATTGTTTGCTCACCTCTGTTTTCCCTCCTGTCAACCTCCCATTACCATGTACTTGTCCTACATTTTTTAGAACATGCTCAATTAGAAACCTTCAGGGTCTTTTTAAACCTGTTCTGTACATTTTAATGTACATTTTGAGTATTTCTTTTGCATTTCCCTTTTTGTGGTGATGTCATTGCAATTTCTGGTTCCTCAAAATTGCAGAGAACACAGTAATGCTTGGCACAAAAAGAGTACACAAATTGTTGGAGGCAATATTTCTATTCTTAAAATTTGTTTCTCTTCAGTTTTCCAGGAAAAAAATTTAATGTCAGATTGCTAATTTAAGAAATAGTTTGGAATCAGGTATTCTTCTCCCTGATTTCCTGTTCTATAATAAGGTAGCCAACTATTTGGTTAGAGGAATGGCACTTAGAGTCATGTTAATTGTCATAGTAATGATAAATATCATTAACATAGTAAGGCTTTTGACAGTTCTTTGCAATTGATCTAAATTAAAGCACAAGAAAAAAAAGCAAAAACCTATTTGCAAAATGACACTCAAAGCTGTTTGAAATTATTTCTGTCAAAACTAGTTTCAGTAAGGATCACTCTTGGTCTATCATTAACCAAAAGTCTGAAATCCTGGATGACCATGCATTGTGGTCTTTTCAGCTTTATGCATAGCATGGGAGGTTGAAGAAGTCCTGCAGGCTGGAATTCAGAAACAAAAAGAGCCTTGGCAAATTTGTGATGATGCGAAGGCTACCGTTGATGCACTGCAACAAGAACAACTATAAACAGCTATATTTGGTAGAGGCTAAATATCTGTACATGCCTTCTGTCTGGATGATACAGGGCTGTGGGGTCATTTGCAGCTGGAATGAATAGGCTGCATTATTGTGTACAGAAAAAAAAAAAAAAGAAAAAAGGACAAAATACGCAAATCTATACTGAAACAAAACTTGTCTATAAGAGAGGAAGAAAACATTATGTCTGATGACATTATAGTTGAAGAAAAGTCCAATTATTTGCGCATCTCCTCAGGAAAGTTTGGATTCTTGGCTTTTAGTATGGTTCTTCGTGAGACAGTGATTGCTAGGAAGGACTGAGTGATTTGGGCTTATGTAGCTCTGAATGATATTATCATAGCAAAAAGTTTAATAAGACACCAGTTTTGCAATGAGAAGGTTTACAAAGTTTCCCTGTGCCCAAGAAGCAGATAAAAAAGTAAGCATTTAAACTGCAAAATATTTTACTCTTTATTAGGACAAGGGTAGCAGAAAAGAGAAGTATTAGAAAAGGTATTGTGGTCTTTCCAGGCAGGATCTTTCATCAAAGACCTTTAGGTGGGAAATTTGGCACAAGTGCCAGGTGCGATGAGGGAGAATTGGGCTTTTGCCATCATGGAATGATTGGCCTGCCACAGCTCCTACTGCTAGTACATTCTAACAGCAAACTATGTAGCTGACACTTACTGACTTTTCATTGCTAAATTCAGATGCCTTAAACTCAGCCTTATGAAGGTCGTTGTATTTTTCCTGGTAGTTGAGAATTCCTCCAAAGCAGGTGTCTTAATACACCCTAAATTGCATCTTAGAAGACTTAGAGGGATGTAATAGATTAGAGCATGTAGTCAATGGGGTAGGTCTGTTGAAGTATTTTCCTGAGGGCTTGTCAACATTCAGATCTTCTTGAGTTTAAGTGAAATTGACTCACACAATGATTTTCACCTAAACATCTTACAGGGGAATAATTATTCTTCTGTGACTAAAGTAGCATAGCGTTGACATGTGGATACAAACTCTGGCAGCAAATAAACATATCCTAAATTAACATCAGTAGAAGTAATTAGATTCAAAAAAATACAGAAAAGTTTAGAAATAAAGAGTGTGGTCTTATAAACAATGTAAGAAATCAAGATGTCCCTTGGGAAAGTTTCACATTTGTTACTGATTGGGTTTTTTTAAATTAAAGATTTTTGTTACTCAACATTCTTTAGACTGAAAGTAAGGTCTGTTTTCAAAGGGAAAATGGATTTGCACAAGTTTTTTTTGTTTATTTGTTTGTTTTCTCTTTTTGGTTTTTTTTTTTTTTTTTTAAGGAAAGGTGTTTATAAAAAAATTGTAAATAGAAGCATAAACTTGAAAGCTGGAAAAACTGAACAGCTGTATTTACTATTTTGTCCATCTGCTTTTTCCCCTAATATCAAATTTATTTATACTATCTGCCAGCCTTTGCCCTTTGGTGTTGTAATTACTACCTTGAAAATGTACATTTTAAAGATGATTTAAAATTTGGATTGGTTGGATTCAATTTCCTATTAAAACTCAAAATATGAATACAAAATTTCACTGAAAAAGAGGAACAAATACTTTTGGTTTGATCAAATGTGCCTGTCCTTGCTTCTCTCTTTGGATCAAATAAGATTCTGTGATCTCTAGGATTAAATGAAGTTTATGTAGATGTTGTTCTTCAAATAATGAATTTATTAGTTTCAAGGTAAAATTATGCAAAACCGTTTACTCTGTCAGATTAGAAATTATGATTTTTCTTACATTTTTTAATTGATTGGTCACTGAAATAATAATAATAAAAAAAGCTTTGTTAACATGAAAATAAATGTCAGAGCTTTCAGAATGGAATCCTAAGTATTTGGCTGGCAATTTGAAAGTAAATATTTTCCAGTCTGAAAAAATTTAGTATGTGTTAACTAACATCAAGAGTATTTTATTTGCAGAACCAATACTGGGGTAAAATTATGCATTTGGATTTTATATGGCTGCAGTTAATATATTACTTTTTTTTTAAATATTCATGGATATTGGAACTAAATTTGATATCACTGGAAAATGCAGAGTAGCTTTTCAGACTTTGCTTCTCATGTATTTTATAGCTAGTAGTAAGAATAAAATGACAGTATTTGAAGGTGTTAACCTTATTTAAAACATGATTTGCTATTAACAGGAGCAACATTGCACACCTTTTCTGACACAGCCTCTGTGTGAGTGTAGAATTATAAGTTTGCAGCAGTGGCTGCTAGTTTGGTAGGAAACTGCTTAGAAATTGCTAGATAATATAATTTTTCTTAATTCTCTGTTGTATTCATAAATGAAGTGCCATCATTATTTCAGATTAGTAAACTCAGCATCTATTTGACAATTCTTCTCCCAAGGTACAGCAATATTGCAGCTCAGAATATTTACACACAAGTTTATTCAGGACTGGGTTAAATTAGCAACTTTGTTTACAAAAATACCACCCCTCTCTGATCAAGTGAAAGTACATGCCAAATCACTAGTGTATCTGAGTCTTTTATGTTGACCTTAATGAGGCTTCAAAATTAATCCAGGAAGCATATGGTATTTTTGTTCTTTTAAATAGCCTTTTAGCAGCACTCCTCCACACAAAATGTTCCCACACTTACAGGTAATACAGCCTTAAAAATTTGTCCTCAAAAGTACAGTTAATACCGTGGTGGGGAGTGGAGTGGGGAGGAGGGAACTGCTAGACTAGGACTATGGACCTTTGCTTTGTTCTTGTCTCTACCACCATATTGCTATATCACTACAGGAACTTACTTACACATCCTATTTGGCCTCTGCTGTAAACCTTCCAGATGGATTCTTTTTTTTTTTTGTCTATAGCACCTAGCATTGTGGTCCTGTAACCTCAGCAAGAGTATGTTTGGCAAATTACGTGGCACCTTCTCTCCTTGGACCTACAAACCCACTCAAAGCAAAATTTTGCATGCCATGTCTGCTGGTACCAGAAGGGAGACACAGATTCTAAGGGATAGGTTAGCCTCTGAGATATTTCTCATGGTCTTCTGGTGTCCATGTGTAGCACATTTATAATTTTAAATGCAACAAATCTATCTCATAGTACATTGCAATGAATTTTCCAGGAGAAAGCAGTTAATGTTTAACTGCTGCAATCTGTACATTTGAATTCAAAGTGCAGTATTCTTTATATGTTCAAAGAGGAAGTCCCAACTTCACTGCTACAAAAAAAAAGATATGCTACAAAAACAAAGTTCTCCCCTCTGGAGACAATGTAGTAAGAATATGAATTCTAGTTTATCTACTAATTTTATTTTGGTCTGTTTGTATTTACTTGTCTTCATTTGATTGCATTTAACCCTTATTTTCATCATATAAAAATTCTAAAAAGCTTCAGAACTGACATTCAGTCCTCTGGGAGAAAGAACTAACTCTCAGGGGTGCAAGTCCTTCTTTTGGAAGCGGGAAACTTTGTGACGCTGATATAAGACTGCTGGAAGTGAGCTGAATAGATGAAGAGTAGTCTGTGTTATGGTAAGTAGGCTGTCACTCTGCTGGCAGCTCTGCAAGGTATCACACATCAAAGCTTCCACACTGAGCTAATACTAGTTCCAGTGTCCCATATGCACTCACTGTGTGTAGGGTGGATGTGTATGTACAAGGGGAGAGGAAAACATGGGAGAAGGAGATGAAATGAATGCAACTTTTGGTTTTTTCTTTGCAATAAAAAAACCTTTGTAATAACAGGATGTAGTCAAAGTCTTTGCTTTCCTTGCTTTCTTTTCTTTTTGTTTTATTAAATAGTCAATAACTAATTAAAAATTACATAAAAACTTAGGTTTTTCCTATGTTTTAAGAAGAAATCAGGGAAAAGTGGTTGGAAAAAGTGTCCTAAATATTGGTCTCAAAAAAAATTTGTACTGTTCTTTGGGTGATGTCAACTAATGTGTTTTCTGATTGCTTAGGTTGTTTTATTTTCCCCTAGATCACAAAGAAATAATGGGTTTGTTTTGTATATTGTTACTCCATGCAGCAAGGATGGATAGGTAGAAAAATCCAACCAAAGAACAAAGTCTAAATATGCAATTGTTGTGACACTGGTTTCAACTTGGTAAAAACTTTAATCTGCTCTGTAAAGTATGTGTAATTTGAATATTTTGTACGCAAAACACATGTGGCCATGTGTGGTGGGGATCTGCTGCTGTGGTGTGTTTCCCATTTCCCAGATGATGGAAGGTCCTTGTAGTCTCACTTACACCTAGAATTTAGTCCCTGTACAGGTGTCAGACTTCAGTGCATGTGAAGATATGCGTGCACCCCCTACATGCTCTGCAGATTTTAAAATCCTAGAATTAATTAAAAAAAAAAAATATATATATCTATATTAAAATTTCTCTTTAGAAGTTATATCTGAGATCTAAGATTTTTTTTTTCTCAAGCAAGTCAGTATGGCTCATTTATTTTTAAATGCTTAAATTGCTGGAGGAAAAAAACAACAAAACCAAGAACAGCCAGAATAAATTCATATAGTCTGTATTTTTAATTTTACCATTTACCTTAAAGGAAATAGTTTAAAGAGTGGACCTGAACTCCAACACCTATAATATGTAAGTTTTTTTTTTCAGAGTTCATGAAACTCAAGTGGTGCATTGCTAACCTTTGGGAAAAAAATCAGCCTGATTCTTCTCTCCATGGCATGGTAAAAAATCTGTGTACTGCTTTTGATCTGTTTGCTAGCTGTATAAAGAGACATGATTTATTTCCTTTTTTAATTTTTAAGCTAAAGCCAATGCAATTCTCCCAAGTAAGTAAAACTTGTTTCTCCCTTTTTCTACACAAAATAATCTAAATCACAGAATCACAGAATGGTTCAGGTTGGAAAGGGCTATGGTTAACCATCTGATCCAACCTCCCTGCCTCAAGAGGAGTCATCATAGAGCACACGGCACTGAATTTGGTCCAGATAGTTCTTAAATATCTTCACTGAGGGATACCCCACAACCTCTCTGGGCAATCTGTTTCAGCGCATGGTCACTAGCAGAATCAAGAACTTCTTCCTTATATTCATACTGCTTTATAGCAGGGACAAAAATAAAATCAACTCCAGTGGTATCTAATACTTTTCCAGCAGTTTCAGACACTCTCATCACTCGCTGATTCTTGTTTGCATTATGCTGATAGCTGAACCTCATTACACCCAGTTATTTGAGTCCTGATCAGTATCAGGTTGTGATCCTCCTATGACAAGCCAGTTGCTGGATTAGGCATTGGGGTTGCCAGGTTATAGAGACTCTGTTCCTGGTCTTGGCATATGTGAATTATTCAGAGTGTTGAAACTGGCCAACAGCATGTTTACGCTAGGTTTTGTGTTAATACTGTCTACTAGCACTGATGGATTTTCTCATTCTTGTGACTTGTGCTCATTCTTTACAGTTAAATTCAGCAGTCATAGCACATCAGCATTTTTATTTGGATAACCAAGGCATTTTCTGCCCTCCCCTGCATGGCAGACTTCTCATAGTGCCTATCTGCATGTTCTACACTTATTTAAGCTGAAATTGAGCTGCTTTGGATTCAAAGAATAAATCTAGGCAGTCTTTTTCCACTTTTTCTTACTTCTATCCGTCTAATTTCCTTACCTTGTTCTGCCTTTTTCTCCCTGAAATTTGCCTTCCACTAAAGCATATTCTAGGTTTTGGGTTTCAGATGACAGCATTAATGAAATGTCTCAGATAAGAAGGGCCTAAGGAACAGCCCTGTGGTTCTTCATGCCTGTCACTCAGATTCCCCCACTGCTGCTCTTGACTACACAGGTAGCATTTAACACCTGGCAAATAACATATCCATGTGAAGGGGGAAATTTTGGTAGGTCACTGCGCTCACTCCCATGGATTCAGAGTAAAACCTGGGCTGTTCTTAGCCTCTTCTCCTTTTCTGACATGGAATCAAGTTGGTTCAAGCAGATTATACAAGTTTTGATTCAGCCTTTTAACTATTGAATTAAAGCTAAAGAGCCTGCCAAGAGAGGCGGGGAAGACAGATTGGAGAGGGAGGAGGTGAGAGGTGGGAGAGGGGGAAGCAGAGAGAGGAGTGTGGAAAGTCTTAAAGACAAGAAATTTGAAGAAATGGGGAAGGGGGAGGGAGCGAGAGTTAGTAAAAGAAGTAAGAGTTATTTTCAGATCATTTTCTCTGTAGTTGGGATAATTTTCAATTAGAAACTATTTTTTGGTATACACTGGAGAGAAATAGTTAATGAGCTATTGTCTCTGCCCTCGGCCCATCATCTTCAAGGCCCCTGCAACACTGAAGGGACCTTTTCAGAATTGTGGTAGCATTGTAGGTTATGCTTGATTGGAGTAACTTCCCTCCTTCTACAGGCAAAACTCATTGCTCTCAGCAGCATCTGTCCTCTGGCACCATCTCTGATAACTCATCTGAAGCTTAGTGATAGCCTGGCACAACATATGTATTCTTGTGTCATCTCATGTGGAGCCACATTCATTCCTGCTGAGTGACTTTCTGGAGACCGTAGCTAGAGGTCCAATTCTGGTCTCCAATATTATATGTAAAGAAACTTCCTAATGTGTTTGGTAGGCAAAGGCTGTCAAGAATAATTCTGGCTCGCTTGCTTGTCTGCACAAACCTTTTCAATATTTTCTGTATCTGTTTGATTTATTTGAATGTTAAATAAGTGAAAGGCTGAAGGTTTCTTTATAACTCTTGTCTTGAGTGGGCTCATTCGCTGGAGTCACTGGGAGTATTGGCAAGCCGTAAAGCCCAAACAATGATCCTGCCCACTGTATTAAATTGAGGCTAAATAATGCTTTTAATCAGTATCTTATAGCACCTGAGATGACAAATTATTTTATACACATATTGGAATGGTTTACCTTTCTGCAGAAACACACTGCTGATTGAAAGAAGGTGGTTAAGTCTGAGCTGGGATGTTGCAAACCATTTTAGTGCAGGAAATGAAAACACTTCAATTAAACCATTCAGTTAAACTAAAGAAAGAAGATAGGAGGGTGGAATACAGTTGCTTCCATTTGGCACAGTACATGGGATAATACCTCTGCCACTGACATTTCAAGTAATTTTAAAAACTGAGAATGGACAGAATTTTAAATGGCTTTTTGTTATATAAAAGATACTCTACAGGCGTGGTTTTCAGGTCTTTTTTTAAAGGAAAAATATTATATTTTACCTCTCTGGTTTGAAATATGGAGTGTTTAACATTGTTACTGCTGTTGGAAAAAGTGTGATGTTTGATAGTAGAGAACTAGAACAGCAAATCAGTCAAGTTTGGTTCTTTACAGAAATTTAGAGCCCTAGGGGTTAGATGCAAGAAACAGGACTTCACTCTGTAAAGGCACTAGGGGAAAGAAATCAGTCCCTTCCAGAAAGATGGTGTCTGATGAAAGAAAGCTCTCTGCCAAGGGCTCGTGGGAAACCATCTCCTCAAATGTAACACTATTCTTTAATGTAATCACAAGTTGTAGCAATGCTATTGCTATTGAGTATTGCTCATTGTAAACCATAAATTGCTGTGAAACAGGTCCTTCCTAGAAGAAAATAAGCTTTCATACCACTGAACTTGTGTGCTACTTTGTTTCCAGTTATTACTGGAACTCATATCCTTAAGAGAGGGAGCTTTTGTGAGAACAGGCCATTAAGGATGGGCAGGAGCTCCTGTACAAAATGCATTCAACCTTCTCTGGCTCCCCTCAGAACTTTTGTTGTATTAAATGAAACTTTTCATTATTCTAAGCCTAAGGAAATGACTATCTGCCTCACAAAACTTCAGTGTTTAATTGGTGGTTCATCATAGTCCGGTGATGGTAAAAATATTGCTCTCTTCTGCTTTTCCTTTTCCTCCAATGTGGTTGCTTTTCACAATGTGCAATATCTATTTTATTACACATTTTCAGAGGCCAAATTAGACCTAGCACAAATTTTCAATATACAGGAATCTTCTACTGAAACCTAAAATATCTATGAAAAAAAAGACGTATTTGATCAATAATATCTCTACATCATGCTGGATAAAAAAAAAGAAACTGAGGCAAATATTTTTATTATTAAAATTATTAATTATTATTATTATTTTAATTAGCCTTCTGGATATCTACCAGGAGCTTCATAAGGCATAGGTTTGTGAGTTGATGAAAATGTTCTGTGCAAATTCCTCATGAAGTGGACCTTGCTGCTCTCATCATGTAGATTTTAGCCCCATACAGCTCGTGCTCAACACTGTAAAAAAGGAAAGATAAAGATAGCCAAAAAAATTTCTCCATTAACTGTCCTGATGCTCCTCTGATCAATAACCCTGCCTTGCTGACCTGTTTTAGAGAAGACAGTCAATGTCTGTTTGCTGCCTGCTGTTGTCTGCTTGTTACCATCTCCTTTTTCAAGAGCAGCAGGGGGGTGTAGGAGGTAATTTTTCTCTATATTTCAATACAGCTAATGATTGGTTGCATCTTCTATATGTCTAACTACTACTGGAAAATTTGACTTTTAATAAACAGGGCTCTTGTGAAATGAAATTAAGTTACTGCCTTTACCTTCTCACCCAGTATTATTTATAAAAGTTCCCCCAAATGTGAAACTTAAAAATCGTCCCTGCAACTTCCATGTGGTTGGGAGTGGTGGGACCTCTGCACTGTTTCTCCACCATGTATTTAAGCTTATAGTTTGCAGTAAAGACCTTCAACAAGAGGCAAGACTATGGAACCTTTTCAGCTTGCTTGGCTTGGGCAAGTTGAGATGTATAGAAGTATTGAAACTTTAAGGGAATCCATTGTTTATAAATCAGAGTGCTACTGATTTTTTTGGTTAAATTAGGTCCTTAAGGCCCAAACTCACAAAATAAGCAGGCTTCTTTCATACCCAGGAATCATGGGGACATTACCTGGTACATTCTAGGTGTATTATTGCTCTATACATTTTTATACTTATTTCTTGTTCTGTAAGTTCTTTCCAATACAAGTAGATAATGTCAGCAAATAATGAAAAGAAAACACCTTTCTGTTTTTACAATGACAGCTTTGGAAGGATGTGTTTAGATGAAGGAAAAAAACCCAACCAACCCCTACCACCACCAAACAGCCCTTCAAAAAACCCACCTGTGAAAATTACTTGTGGTAATAGGCACAGGGATAAGGGAAGGAAGCATAACAGTTTTTCAAACTGAATAAATTTATCTCAGTTCAGAATACTGTTACATATGTGATTAACAGCTGTCCACAAAGAAATATCTATGGAAAAAAATCCAACACAATCCTGGTTGTTAAAGGAAGCATTCAGAGTCAAAACTACTTGAGCATACACAAAAGCAATTACATGGCTTAAGGTCACTTTTTGTTGTTTTACAACATTATGATGGACTGAGAAGAGCTGTAATAATAATAATAATAATAATAATAATAATAATAATAATAATAATAATAATAATAATAATAATAATAATAATAATGAAGAAAATTAATATCAGTCTGTTCTTTGAAAGGGGAGGTGTGTTCTCTGGGATATTTTGCCCCTCTTCACAGGAGGTGCAGTGGGTTTGTGGTGCCTCTTGCAGTGTAGCTGCAGAGACTGATTCTTTCTGGCACCATTCCTCTTTTGGACAAATTTCTCCAGTATTGCGTGGGTGTTTGGAAGCACAAATTAAAGCAAAGAAAAGGAGAGGGAGGAATTTTACCCCAAAATATCTGAGAGACTTTATTTCTGTATGGGCTATATTGTTAGGCCATCACATTTTGAAGAAAGTGATGCTTCGGTGCTGTCAAATAAGTAGGTACACATCCTAACAGTTCAAGGCACACTGTGGATTTTTTTTTTTTTTTTCCCGACCCAACCAGCTTACAGAAGCATGAAATACATTTAAGAGAGGGAAACAGTGAGTACTTAGGCATTTCTATTTGACCACTAAAGTTTCCACTCATGACCAGAACAGGTAAAGAGCATCAATTTATAGCCTATCTGATACAATAATGGTCAAAACTCCAAACATGAATATGGAGATTTTCAGGATCTGGGCTTTTTACATCTTAATTTTATGTTGTGCTTGTCAGCATAGGCAGTGCTGGCCCTGAGATCCATCAGTCCTGTGACAATCTGAAATGGATGGTGAACAGCTGGCGACAGCCTCTGCTGACAGACAAACCTTACACTGGGTGTATAAGCTGGGTGAGCATCATGCAGTGCTCTAGAGGCAGGAATAGGCTAACAGCATGCTTGCCTTAATGACAATGGCTTGCTGATTATGCAATTAAAAAATTTATATCATTTGAAGATAAAAGAAGATAGAAGGGAAGTATAAGAATTGTAGCCTTTTTTGTTGAATACCATAACATCTGAAAGCAGGTTCCTTACCACCCAAATCACACAGAGCTACACATCAATTTTGGTCAGAATTGCAGGTATGGCTCACTTCAGTTGTAATGCCAGTTTTTAATAGAATAGACTCAACTCATCATAATAAGTCTGGAAATATAAGATTACATTAAGATATTGCATTGAGATTTTAACCTTGTCTCCATTCCCGAAACAAAGAACAACTTAGGCATTAGTCAAATCATTGACAGGAATTGAAATAATTAACCTGATTTGTTCTGTCACTATTTCTTAATAATATAATAATATTGCAAATTATTTATGTTCACCAAAAAACCAGTGAGATGAGTTCTAATTCTTGTATTCTACATATCAGAAGGTGTATATATGATACATATTCTTCTGATTCTTGTCTTAGACAGAAGTGTTATCTAAAATTAGGTAGTTTGAAGTGCCATTCTGAATGGAGAAATTGATATTGGTATTGATGGTAATATTGCCAAATACTGGTGATGGAGTAAAAAAAGACACCTGGAAAGTATGAAATATAGATAACACAAGAAGTTCTTGATTCTTTCCAAGAAATCTAGAAATACCCCCAGTAAGTTCTGAGGGCAAATTTGAGTCTTTTATGCTAGTTGTGTGCTGAATTACTTCATTTAGCTAAGAATCTAAATGGCTAAGAAGCTCTCATCTACTCAGATTTATTGCTAGATTTGGTGGTTTATCTATATGAACTCACAGTTTAACTTCTTTAGCAGCATTCATTCATCACATGAAGGAAAAGCCTAACAATGTGGGTCCTTTTGAGTATCAATTGACTGATAATTGATGAAAACCAGAGCCAAGAGGTTTTTGAAGGGAAAATTTCAGCTCTGCTTCTCCCCTCTCCAGGTGATCAAATCTGGTGCATGTAAGCAGAGATAGACTTCACTTTTTTGCATTGCTATGGACCATAGGTAAGAAAGAGCTATATTGATATGTAATCAGGGAAAAAAGGAAATAGGGTGGGGTTTCTCCATTGCTTAAATCTCACAGTTCAGAAATAAAACTGTGTCAGTGAAGCACATGGGAAAACACCCTGGTCTTCACAAAATGGATAGAAACATCCTTGGGCCTATTACTGTCAGGAACTAGGTTTTTTACTTGTTTGTTTTTTTGGGGCGGGGTTGTTTGGTTTTGGTGGGTTTTGTTTGTTTGTTTTGAGGTGAGCTGTAATATTTTTGTAATCCCTAGATTACAAAAATCTGTAGACAATACTCAATACAAAACAACTCATACTGGGTGTTCTGCATAAAGCACTGCAGTGCAGGTCAGGAAAGGGAGGATATATATATGGGCCTTATTCATTGTTTAGATTTCCATCTGCACATATAGCATGAGTGGGTGTAAATCATCAAATTCTGGTTTGGTGCACAGTCTTGGAAAATCTATGGCTTTGTAAAAGAAACCTGAAAGTTGTTGACAGTCAGCTTTCTGGCACTTCCTGGGGAAAAATCAAGCAAAATCAAGACATTTTAGAGGATAGTAAAATATGGCAAAATAATTATCTCCTCTTCTTGTGATTGTTTATATTTTCTCTTGATAACTGAAGTGTTCTGTGTTTATTTTGGGTCAAATTCATTTGGTTTGAGCTAGGATGATGCAGCTGCTCATCAGCCATTGCTTTCATACAGAACACTAGGAACAAGCCAAAATGAATGGTGGCTTTAATTCCCTTATTCTGCAACCTGTGAATCCAGGATAGTAAAAAAATATTTATTGGTAGAGTGGGTTTCACCTCTTGGCTAATTCTTTGATTTAGATCAGGAATTGACAAGTTTGTTGGTCATGTTTGTTTGGTCTCTGTCTACCCACAGAAAGATGAATGTTTGAAGTGGAGAAGTATTAGTACATATTTAGTACATTTTTATTACTCTAGCCAGAGCTAAATTTTTTCTGTAAATTCCTAGCAGACATTTGTTACAACAAAAAGCATCACATAACTTGACACTTTTAAGTTTCTGCTTCAAAGTACTCCTGATGTGAGGGATTGTACATATTGCTTTTGTGAAATAACATGAACTGTATTCTAGGGTTGTCTTTAGGGAAATAAGATTTCATTGAGGAAAACCCTGCAGGACTGTGTGCCTGTTTTGAGGGTTTTTTTGTTTGTGTTTGGATGTGTGACAGATTGCACAATTTTGTTCAAGGGTGAATCTGATTAATTTTATTAACCTCTCCTTTTCCTGAATGTCAGATTCAAAGCAGATAGCCAAGAGATCCCAGAGATATGTGAGAAATAATCCTCTTAAAATTCTTAAAATAAAGTAGCTTTTGTAGTGTCACCTGAAATCCCAGCAAACATTTAAGGGGCAGATTTTTTTATTTTAAGTACTGTTTTTCTCTTGGATTTCATAAGTCAAGAATGACTTATTTAGCTCCCCGCAAGATAAAATGACAGGCTAACTGTGGTTAGTCTTTTTTTTTTTTTTTCTATCTCTCTTCTCTCTTCCATACTAACTTGGACTTCTCTCTCTCTCTCTTATATATATATATAGATATAGATATAGATATAGATAGATATAGATATAGATATAGATATAGATATAGATATAGATATAGATATAGATATAGATATAGATATAGATATAGATATAGATATAGATGATATAGATATAGATATAGATATAGATAGATATATATCTGTGTGTGTGTGTGTGTGTGTGTATTTTAACTTCATTATCTTCTTTTGTTTCTCTATAACAGCTGTACCACACTGCTATTTTTCCTACAGGACCATTTTAGAAATCGGAGAGTATTGTATGCATAAGTAGATACTGAAAATTACGTGATTAGCTGATTAATCGCCATTCTTCACCTCAGGCCAAAATTCTGATGATTAAATTCATCTCTTCAACATGTAACTTCTGAAATTCAAATCCATTCTAGCCTGCCTTTTCAGAAGAGAAATTTTGTCAGAAATTTCATCTTCTCTGCATGGCTGGTTTATAAGCAAGACTTTTCAGTTCTGAGAAATACTCACCAACATGTTTAATTCCCTTTGGCCTTTATAAAGTAAGTATTCCAACACTTCATATGTGTGAAAATACACTGGGTTGTGGACAAATGGCAGGAAAGTATATGAGCTGGTACACAACACACAAAATTCTACTCCAAAAAGGAGTCGAGTTTATTGTGAAAGCTACTAAGTATTGCCTAAAGGAATGCAAAATTTTCAGGGGAAGCAGTTAGTATAGATTCACCATAGACTTCAAGCTTTCTAAGGCAAAAAGAATGTGTGAAATTCCCTGTCTCACCTTTTTCGGTTGTAATAAGAACGTCTATTCACAAAATGGTCTGCCACATGCCATGCCCATACTTTGCAAAGCAGAAGGACAAAAGCTCTGAGAAACAAGCAGGGAAAAAGTCATCTCTTTGGTGGCAGCAGTGACAGGTAGTTTGGAAAAGCTTGGCATCTGTTTGATGCATCCTGAAACTTAGCAATGAATTGGATGGCACCACCCAGAGGGTACAATCTATGCGAGTTTTGTAATGGGCACAATCTACACGAGTTCTTTAATTCTGGTTTGTAGATCTTCCACTGATCCAAAGCAGGTCATGCTACAGTCGCTGAAGGTAACCCCTTTTAGTCGTGTCTTTCAAGGCTCACAATTTTTATCATTTTATTCCAGTTCTTCTCTCCTTTTACTTCTTTTGTGGTAAAGATAATCACAGACAAACATATAATCTTTCTCAGTGGTAATTAAGAACTAAGGAACAAACCTAATGTGTCATAGATTGCTTTACTATTCAGTGTTCTTATGTGAGGGAGAAAGGTTCACTGCAGTTGTTTGTTATTCAGCAATCAATTATATTCTTAAATGTAGTTACTTCATGGTGTCTAATACTTGAACAATTTTTTATTATTTATTTCTGCTTTTATTGGACTCTAATTAAAAAATTAATAAAATTAACTGAGGGGAAAATGATGGATTGCTTCCCATTGCAATGGCAAAGGAAAATATACCCAATCCCCACCACTATAATATGAAGGTCTATATGATATATTTATAAACTACTGAATGGGGCTGCCTGGGTTCATTGACCCCAGTCTGTCTGGTGCTAAATGTACAGAAATAAACCCATCCCCAAAAGATTGCAATCAAGGGATAAAACAAGAAACAGATGGCTGGTCTTACAAGGGGAGCGTTAAAAATAAGAGGAAATTGACTGGCACAGTATGCAGTGGTCTTGGCACACCAGCTGCTTAACCACGGACAATTTTTTTCAAGCATCATGGCAGAGGAGAATTTTTAAGGTTAATTTTGAAACATGAAAATTAAATGGTTATTTTCCAGCCCCATGTTCTCACAGAGAGTGTGAAAGCACAAGTGAAGTGTCTGCCACTGGCCAGTTGGAGGTTTTGGGATCTTAGCAGAACCCAAGGAGATATAACTTGGACAGTGTGGGAGTGCATGCTGGAGATTGCAGCAGGTCAAAGAAGGGGAAACTAAATGGACTGCAAGAAAGATGATATGGTAGCTCTGGGAGAGTGACAAGTCTCTGCAAGCTCTGAGTAGGCATAATTGACTTTTTGTCAATTTGCCTGGCTTTGGTTAGAGAAATCAAGATGGAAGGGTGTGAAACTGGTAAGGCTATCCCCTGTCAAGAAGAATAAAAATGTTCTACTGCTGATCTGCTGAGCTCTGGTGTATATTTAATTGAAATGTATAAACCACTGTAAAGTAGATGTCACAGAAGCATCACTCTACCTTTGACTGCAGTCACACAAATGTCACCTTCAGTGTTTTATACAGCACCACAAGATCATATGAAGGCAAGTACACTACAAGGAAAGTGACTAGCATATTTCTAAATTTGACCTCTTTGTAGTCAACTTCAAAGTTGGTCAAAAAAATATTCATCTACTTCTCCTTAACTAGTGTTTTTTTGTTCTGTTTGGGGTTTTTTTGTTTTGTTTTCTTTGTTCTTGGGAAGCTCCTCTGAATTGTTTGGTTGCTTTGCTTTGCTTCAGAGCTTTTTCTCTGGGAAGGGACTAGCTAACTGCTTGTTCTCCCAGTACAGGAACAGGAAGATATCAGCTTGGGAATCCAGCAGCGACACAAAACTGGGTCAGGTAGATTGAACTATTTTTAAAACGATAATCTCCTTTTTCCTTCAGTTCTGCTACTTCCAGTAGGTATTGCAGTGTGTTTTAGCAGTAAACTGGCTTATTTCAGTCAGTGCTGTATAAACTTAATTCTCAGTGGAAAAAGAGGAAAAAAAAAAAAAGAAAAAAAAAAGATGTGCTTCAGAAGTCTGAATTACCCAGATCTCTTCTAATTGGTGAAAGAGAATGCTGAGTATGGATGACAGATGTTTCCTTAATTAATATCCTACTGGGTTAATCAGCAGAACCTTGGGAGCTGCTATGAGACTTTTTGATGTGTTCAGAGAATCCAAGCCTTGATCCACAGACTTTAAACTCATACTCATAACTGCTTTAGCTATCTGTCTATATGATACTTACAAATAATAGAGTCTTCAGTCAGAATTTGTCTTTTGTGTAACCTAATTCTTTGAACATTTTGATGACATTTGTGTTCAAAATTTACAGTAAATCTTGCATGCAAATTGAGCTCCTCTCTAAATTTGAGATTTCTTACAGGTTTTAAAAAAATGACTTATTCACAGTTCAGAATGTTTGCCTTTCAATCTCCTAAAGAACTCAGTACTCTATTTTTAATTTTGTGAAGTCTGTGTTTTACCATAAGCTGGTTTGATACAGAGAAAATTTGTCATGGACCTAATGGCACTCATTAGAACTGCATGTGCTCTCACTGAAAATAGAGCTAAGTCAGGAGGAGAAAATGCAGTCTCTCTAAGTTTTACAAGCTGAAACTTGGAAAAAGACTGTCATTTATAATTTTATTTTTTGTTTTCACATGAGTCTCCCTATATTTTCTGAAAGCTAAAAATTTGAACTTTTCACTAAAATAACAATGAAATGGGATGAAGAAAAATTTTTCCATTTCTCCCTCTGAATGGAAAAATTTTGCAAATACTCATCTTATAAACATTCAAATTTTAATCAATTAGCATCTTCTGGAAAATGCTGCAGGAACATCCCTCCAAGCTCTAGTTATAATCTTCCTTATAGACCTGCATATGGAGAGGGGTAAGGGAGGACAGAGAGCAAAGAGCTGCAAAAATATTGGTTTTGCACTCAAGTTAGCGGCATCTTCCCACTGCAGCAAAACACCTGTGGGCTTGGTGGTCTTGTTTTGAGGCTTGGATTAATCTCTTTTTCCTCTTTATGTTCAACCATACTTTTCTAATCAAATCCTTGGCCTCCATTTAAAGTTTCTTAAATACTGCAGTATGTGTGATATATGAAAAGGCAGAATTTACTTCTCCTGTAGATCATTTATTCTTCCTGGAGCAACCTTACACCTAACTAAACTCTCTGGAAAGGAACTGGGCAAAAAGGGGCTGTCACAGCAGGGGAATAAAAAGGAGCAGTGGAGAACCATCTCACTGAACAGTTCAGCCTTATTTTTCCTTAATGGGGGGTTGAAATAAGGTATCTATGGAGTACTTTTGTTTTGTTGTTTGGTTTTGATGGGTTTTTTGGTTTCATATTTTTCACATTGGTGAGGGTTTTTTTTTTGTGTGTGTTTGTTTGTTTGTGGTTTTGGGGGGTTGTTTTTTGTTGGTTTTTTCCCCCCGTTTGTTTCGGTTTGTTTTTTTGTTTTTATTTTGTTTCTTTGTTGCATACCTCTTCTATCTGTCTCTGCCCCTCTGCAGTCTGCAGCAGTATTTTTCATGGAGTGAACTTCCATCAAAAAAAAGAGAGTATGAACCCCAACTTTCCTTTTGAATCTCATAATTTATGTCTTGGAAACTTTGGCAACTACAAAGTAGAGGCAAAACTTGCTCTCACTGAGTAGGAAGTAGAAATAAATGTTATACTAACCAAAAGGGTGTTTTTGGAAGGACATGCCACCTACAATAATTGGGAAGAATATTGGTTCTCACTGGTTTGCCTTAATATTTTAAGCTGTTCTTTGCTCTTTTCCTCACTAGCTCACATCCCACTAGCTGTTTACAGTTATTTCACACATCTTATGCCAGCCTTATGCCATTCATTCTGTTGAGACCTGCTTGAAATCTCCTCAAAAACTTACTGCTATGGATTTTAGAAAAAAAAATTCGTAGCTCCTGCCCATCAAAACTGATTCCCCTACAGGGAAAAAAAATTACATCATTTAGTATATAAATTGTGTCAATGTTTATGCAATTCTTGGTACTACTCTTGTTCCCTCTGTTCCTCCTATCTGTCAACAGCAGTCAAGTTTCTAAAATTTTCTTGTAGCACTTAGTTTGGGACTACAGACCTGGCTCTTCCTTGATTTAAAGTCACATTTATTTTCCAATATGCCTCTGTATAGGCAGTGATTTAAAGTTGCATGTATTCTCCAATATTCCCCCTGTATACGCAGTGACTCCTGAGATGAAGGTACGTGCTAGGTCTTGCCTTTCCTCTGTCATGTTTAATAAATACACATCTCATTTCCTAGAGAGAGGAGCTGTCATCATCTCCCATTTAAAGGAACATGACTGAAGGCATTCTTTAGCACTTAGATCCATGCATGTGGGGCAGGGCATCTTTTTATGCATGCTGATACTGCGTCATTTGGGGTAGGATGGGATAGAATCTTCAGTGCAGTAACTAATGAAGAAATAAAATTGAATGTTTTACAGCACTCAAGCAAATCAGAAATATTTTCTTTAACTGGCTTGAAAAGATGTAACAATTCAGCATATGATTTTAATTAATGTCCATGTAACTAAAAATGTGTTCAATTCACAATAGCATTACAAGAAAACATATTGACATCTAATTAAGGATCATAGAATTTGCTGCAGAGAAACTGTAGTGCATCTGTTCAATGAGACACAATCATGGAGAATGCTAAATGACAAAATATAATGAAAATGTGAACCAATACACAAATGAGGCCATTAAATACATCAGTGTGAAACAAAGTGGTGATATTCAAGAGAAGAGCTCATGCATAGGGTTTGGTAGATAATACAAAGCGATATTGTTTAGTAAGGGTTTTTTTCTTATTATTTACTTGTGAATAGCAGGATTTCAGCTGCTGGGATCTCTTGATGGGAACTGCTGTTTCAAAGTTAACATGAAAATACTTGACGTTTTGCTGACAATTGACAAAATAATTCTCGTGACTTCTCACAATAAATGCTTAATTTGCTGCATTATTTTGTCAGTTCTTGTGTGAAAGTCTTTCCTCTTAAATACCAATTTTACCTCAGCAAGCTGATTTCACCATTCTTACACTGTACTCTTCACAGTAAAAGTCAGATTGGAATCATAACATTAAAAATGCTAAAAATTGTCTACATGTTTGGACAAGACTCACAATAGTCAAGAATGAAACTGAGCCCATCTGATACTGCAGTGAACACTCCTATTTGTAAAAGCTGTTAAAGCATTCCAGTCTGAAATATCTTTTAACCCCCAGTTTCAATAACCCCTTTTTCCTTGTTTTCTCTTCCCATATTGAAGGACAAAAGGGGTTCATAGAGACATGAATCAAGATTGCAAGAAGGTAGTGTCACATTTGGCTGATTTCTACCTCTACTTATATTTGGGATATTAAGCTGGCAAACAATACTTATAAAGAAGAGCTTGTATTAAATTCATCATCTAGGATCATTTGCTCCTGAAATCTGTGCTTATTCATCCAGAGCAAAATTATAAGAACCAAACACAACTGAACTAATGAGCTTAAGGAGCCTTTTAGGAAAGAAAACTGAAAAGAGATCACTCCACCTTTGAATTTTGAAAAATGCTAAACTGAAAAGACCTTTAGTCTTACTGCTATAAAGAAAGTTTTTGTACCCTCTTTTGGGTCCGTTTTTGTTTTTATTTGTTGTTGTTGTTGGGGTTTTTTTTTGTTTTTTTGTTTTTTGTTTTTTGTTTTTTTTTAAATCTGTTGACACAGAACCTTAAATTTAGTTAGGTATTGGAAGGCACTGAGTCAGATGTACATGCAGCCTGGTGACTGAATGCCTTATGCACAGTCCTTATCCACACAACACAAATGTTCTCAATTTTTACCCTAATGGAAATGCAACTCCTAAGCTGGAAAAGGATTTGAATTGATTAAACTGTTTTTTCCCATAACTTATCAACCTAAATAAGACAGTGATTAGACTGCTGCTGACTCATGCAAGTCATTTGGATGGACGTGTTATTCCCAGTTGTGCTTTTAGGAAATAAAACCAGATATGTTAAAATGGTGGGCAAATTTCTCTTTTCTTTCACGGTGAGAATTACATTGAACAATCTGGCCTGTAACACACACTTCAGTGAGTGCCTTTTTCTCTTCAGAGCAGGATGGTATGAGTTATCTGTACACCTGCAAGAAATTCAGAACCACAGCTGATCCTCCCCAGTGGCTCCATTTTCTTCCATCCCTTCCCACCTGCTGCAATATTGTTTTCCTTTTGTAGACTATTTCTATTCTTCAAATTCTGAAACTCATTAGCTATATATCCTTTTAGTTAAATGCCCTTGAGGAAAAAAAATATCCATAAAACCATTTCAGAAAAAAAAGTGGGAAGCTCCTGATATGTGGATTGGGAATTTAAGATGAATAAAGTAACTGATTTTCTTCTGAATGAGTTGTTTTGTCTTTGAGGTAATAAAAGAAGGGATTTCAGGGCTTTGGACATGAAGTGGAATATGTGATAAAATTAATGAGTGATAAAATATTTGCTTTCAGGAATGTATCTACTGATAAATTCACACTGATAAATCGCCCAGTAGAAGGTGAAGAGAAATCCTGAGTCAGTTGCAAAATGTGGTCAACAGCTTTCCATTTACTTGCTGAAGTCATGACAGATCTCATTGAGATTTGATTTTGTAGTGCAGCCAGGGCAGGCAAGTGCCTGACATTAAGGATTTCCTGGTTTTATTGGAAAATGATGCAAAAGTGTTGTGTGTACAATGTTACCAGTAGGCAGGTTCACTGACTTAGTTCAGTGATCAGATTGTTGTTGAATATTTTCAATTACTTACATAAAAGACATGAGACTGACTTATTTGTCATGTGGCAAGGAGAAATTTAGATGGCTTTGAAGTTAAAGAGATTCTGTCTTGAACTATTTATTTTTCCACAGAAAACATTGTCTAAAAAAATAGAATATACCTGGAAGACAAATCATGAGTAATACTCTGTGAATAAGCCTCCTTTCCAGACATGAAAATAGCCTCTAGGAAATGTTTCTCTGGACAAAATGCTCCAAGAGGGCTTTAGGAAATAGAGAAGACTTCCCATTTATTTAAAATACCAATAAGTGGTTATACCTCTAGAAAATATTTTATTTTTAAACCAAATCCTTGATCAAATCACTGCTGGTTTTTGTACTATTAAGCAGATTTTATGATCCAAAGAGATATACAAGGCATGTAACTTATCATGTAGTAGCTTTCTAAGCAGATCCCAAAGACCTATATTAATTTAGATGTACTAATTTTGGAAAATATCTTGTCTCACAGATAATAGCTTAGCAATGTGCATTTTGCTTCAAGTGGGAAAATAAACTTAGCTTTTTAAAACATATTTTGCTTAGTAAGGCAATTTTTTTTTTGTGTAAGAAAGTTTTCTTGATTAAAAAAACCCATTTGTTGTAGTTAAATAACATATTCATTTCAGCTTTTGCATTTTTAGCCAAAAAAAAAATAAAAAAATCTAGAAATCTTAGGGAAAGGAAAAAAAATTTCTAAAGCAAAACCCTTTCCAATTGAAATAACTAAAAATTAACCAAATATTGACATGGAGATTATCTGTTATTAGCTCCTACTCTCAATCCCTCTTTTAGTACTGTAGACAGAGAGAAATAATGTTTTTGTCATCCTCTGTTATCAAATCTACTACATCACTGATAAGTATATTTGGCTCTGAGTCTTATCAGAAGTCTCTGAGAGCAATTCCTGGAAAGCCGTGAGACTAAACTGAATCTCCTGGTCAGAAATTCATACTTAACTTTAAGGTCTGCCTTGGAGGATAATGGTCACAAACTTACTGCTGTGTGCAGAAGGAGCGAGTATTTTTGCCTGTTGCTACATCCTTTGGAAAAGCAGGAGTAGCTCTGAGAAAACCCCTAGATATTATGGCATTAAATGCTTGTAATCTAGGAGCCACAGAATAGCTGGGGTTGTTGGAAAAGACTTCTTCAGATCATCTGGGTCAAAACTCCCTGCTCAAGCAGGTTCACCTTGAGCAAGTTGCACAGGATCTAGTCCAGATGGGCTTTGGGTGTCTCAAGAAGAGACTCCACAATCTCTCTGAGCAGCCTGTTCCAATGCTCTGTCACAGGCAAAGTGAAGATACTTTTCCTCTTATTCAGACAGAACTTTTGAGTTTGTGCCCATTGCACTTGTCCTGCCACTAGGCATCTATCTTCTTGACACGTGCCCTTAAGACATTTGTATGCATTGCAAAGATCCCCTCCCAGCTGCCTCTTCTTCAGGCTAAACAGACCCAGCCCTGCCTGCACAGAACAGGTGTTTTGTCTTCTTCATCATCCTCACAGGCCTCCATTGGCTCCTCTCTCAGATTCATAAGAATACAGATGCTTTTTATTTCAGTTTTTAGACTCTTTTATTTTTTTTTGTCTTTGTAATGTCAGCTGGAGACTGCCAGATCAGAGTATCTCTATCAGTTTAGGGTAGGGAGGGAAGTATGCTATTGAAGGAAAAACTGATATCCCAAACATTATAGCAGCTGTAAATTAGTGTCTTCTAAACAATTCAAGCCTCTGAATACCATGACACCCTGAATGTAAGTATCCTGAATGCATGGTTTTTAAACATAATTCCTGTGAACATTTAAGGCTTCACTTTATTTCTGCTTCAGGTAGGTAGTTTCTAGTCTTGACACATTTTCTTTTTTAACTTCTAGGTGTTGGGTTTTGGCTTTTGTTGTTGTTGTTGCTGGTTTCTTTTTTAATTTTCAATATATTATCAGCAACATCTTTTCTTATTTCTGTGTTGATTTTCAGCTGCAGGAACTTGTGTAACCCATTTGAAATAGCTCAATTTTTGAAATCTGGTGGGCCAAACAAGGGAAGATTTCAATGCATGAAGCTTTAGTGGGAAAGGTTTACAGAAATATTATTCTTGAATTATGCAACCTGTTTCAGGAGTTTCACTTATATTCCTGCATGATCTTCCTTTGCTCCATGGCATGTTGAGTCAATCGATTTTACAATTTCTGAACACAAAGAAAAGTATAGAATTGAATTAGCAAACAAGATGCACTGCTAGCCGAAATGGAGAGGTACTAGTTTTTCTGGAAAGGGAAAACACTGCAAGAGGGTGGAAGTCACTGAGGTTGCTCTATTAAACATGAGAATGAAGGATTATTATTTTCAAAATATGTCCATTTAATGTTTCCTGCAGATACTGAGAACAGAAACATGAAACCATGTTCCATCATGACTGATGGAAAATTACATACTGGGTGTGACCTGACTTGAGTACTTGTTTAGGGGTATTTGATATCATAGTCTGAATTGAAGATAGGAATTATGAGAAGGTAGAGTAACATTTTGAGTATTAGTTCGACATTTGCTTTCATTGATTGTTGGCATCAATTGTAGCTTTCCTATAGGCAGAGCAACATCTGTTAATGTAACTCCCATGAAAAGACTGTATCATTATTTTATTTATGTTTATGAAGTTTTTTATGTATTAAAGTCTAAAACAGGGAGCATATTAAAAAGCATAAGATTGTTATTGGATTGATATACACTGCCAGGGAACTCCACTGGGTGAAGAGCTTATAAACAGGTGAGGAGACTATGCTTGAAGACATGTATGTAAATTGTACTGTATGTGCACTGAAATAAGCGCTATGGATGTGAGTAGGTAGATCACTTGTGATTTATAGGCTGAACATTAGGAAAAATATGCTTTCTTTTGATACAGAAATAATGGCTTTTGTATAGTCCTTTATAAGAAATGCAATACGTTTCTGGGCTGGTTTACAGGAAGGAGATGTTGCAGAGGACAAATGATGGAGTTGGAGGCTTTTGCACACAAACACTGGCCTCCTGTAGCTCCATCTTTACTCAGCCTTATCCTACGGCCTCATCACTGTTCAGATGCATCAATTTCTGACACCTCTCATGTTTTAGTCTCCTGACAGTTTCCATGCTGTATCTGATTTACAGCTCTCTTCTGTTGAAAAACTTCCCAAAAAATTAGCCTTACTTGGACTGCAGTACATAAAGGGAAACAACTCTTGTGTAAATGTACAACCTAATGAAAAAACCTGTAGTTTAAAATTATCCTTACAAGTTTGTCTTCACCTGCTTACTGATTTCTCAGGTAGGAAGGATTCATCCTTCTGGCATGCTTGTGAGTTTAATATCTTTCTTATACTTTCTTTTTATCTGCCATCACCCTGCCTCTAACAGGCATTCACCATGTCTTTTTCATAAACCACCAGCTCTGTGTGTCCATCAGCTTCTCTCTAAGCTTCACTTTGCATATCTCAGTGTGTGAAGTATGCTCAATCAAAATATGGTGGATTGCTGGATATGCAAGGTGAAAATTCTCATAAAAATAACTTTTTGATTGGTCACAGCATTGCTGATTAAAGAAGAGCAGAGGTTGTCATCAGGGGGATAATTTTATTTAGATACCAACCTGGCAACACCTTGGGTTTTCAAGTGATTTAACAATCTACCTGTGAACAAGATGCAACAGGGAAATCAATTCAGTTAAAGGGAATGTTTATATTTTAAACAACTGAAAAAAAAAATTTGCTATTAGCAGTGAATTCGCAGCTTTATTAAGTATTTCTCATTAAAGATGCCTCAAATGACAGATGAAAAAATGCTGGTCAATCATTCAAGAAATTCTTCTTCCCAGTAGACCCTAAAAAATGTTGTCATGAATCAATCAATTCTTTTCCACCTTAACTTTGAAGATGATGTCTGAAATGTAAGAAAAGTGGGTTATAGACCTTAGGTTAGATTGGAATGATACTAATTGGAGCTCATTATGGTCTAATATAAATGCTAATCTTATAAATATTAAAGAGTCAAATCTATCTTAATGCATTACACAGTACCTATATTACCCTCAAAAAAGTCATCTTCATATCAACAGAGTAGAAACTCTAGTTGTCAAAGTTGTAGAGGAACTTTTAGAAATGAGCTGTCAATATCCATAATTAAAAGCCTCTGGTGAGGCACAAGGAGAACCCATTGACAAAAATGGTTTGGTTTTAACTTCAAGATACACTTATTACCCTGTCTGCACTCTATTCTTAGAAAGTTTCTGGGGATCTGTTTGCTTGATATCAAAAATTTCACTGTTTTTACAAAGATTGCCTTTTGAAAAGCTGATCAAACGACAGCTATGCTACTTTTGACAGGAAACAACATTTTTAGCACACCTTCCAAATGACTGATGCCTTGTCATAAAATTATGTTATATGCAGATGGATCCAGACCTGTATTTTTATCTATTTTTTGTCTATTCCTATACAATCTTGTTAGGTTCCTAGAAAGTCTGGTCAGACTGCAATGCTGTGTTCTCCATAATGGCAAAAAATTACAACTTTGTCTCTATTTTTCATTCCCTCTTATTAAAATCTTCCTGTTCTTCCCCATATAATGAAGAAATGCTTGCATTGGTAAGCTCAATTCAGTGTCATTGGAACTCTCTTGGGTGAAAGAAAACCAGATTATATGCTTCTCTCCTTCAAGCATGTTCTTTCTGTAAAACCAGAGAAAATTATTTTTCTGATAGAAGGAAATGGAGCTTGTGAGTGAGTTAGGGGATAAGAGGCTGATCAATCTGAACATGTAGGATTTATTTATGGGAAAGGTGAGGGGGGAGATGGAGTGTTTGGAGGAGGGAGAAGAGAGCATGGTGCTCTAATTGTAAAATTAAAGTAATTAGTTGGAAGAACAGAGTCTTGGGCTCTCAGCCCCAAACCAGAATAACTATTTAACATCTGTGTAACAGTATTCTGCTAAACAAAGCATAGAAATTCTGTTGAAATGCATATGTAGCCCCAAATGTTTTCTATTCTGAGTACTTCTCAAAATTGTACTTTCTCCTCTTATTATTTTCTTTTTGTGCTATCCCATAAGTACCTTTCCCAGAAGATATAATGTTTCACACTGAATTATATATGCAGATTTTTAACCTGATCAGTGGTTAAATTTATTAATCAAATTTGGTTGGAAACTTCTTTGTTTGAGCACAGTGAGTGAGCAATTTGAGAGTATTCAGCAGTGACATGGTATTCAAACATGCTTGTTAATACTGGGAAAATGTTAGCTAAGTTAAAAAGAAAAAGACAAAGGAAAAAGAAAGGGAAAAGGAGAAAAGAGAAAGGTACAATAAGAAAAAAAAAGAAAAATAAAAAAAATCAGAAAGAAGAAAAAAAAGAAAAAAAGAAATAAAAAGAAAAAAGGGAAAATAGAAGAAGAAAGACTAAAAAAGAAAAAATAAAAAATGAAAGAAATAAAAGAAAAAAGGTAAAAGAAAAAAGAAAAGAGGTAAAAGAAAAAATATAAAAGAAAAAAGAAAGAAGAAAGAAGAAAGAAGAAACAGAAGAAGAAAGAAAAAGAAGAAAGAAAACAAAGAAAAAGAGAAAACAAAGAAGAAGGAGAAAAGAAAGAAAAAAAGGAACAAGGAAAAAGGTAAAAAGAAGAAAAGAAAGAAAAAGAGAAAAAATAAGAAAGAAGAAAAAAGAAAATAGAAGAAAAAAGAAAAGAGAAAAGAGAGAAAAAGATAAAGAGCTAAGGGAAACAACAAACTTGTGCCTACATGAGGAAAAAAATGGGTAGTTTGCTCCTCACTTAAACACTGGTTGCAATCAGTAACTCAAAGAATGATAAAAGAAAATATACTGCAGACTGTTGAAGGTATTTTTGTCTTTTCTTTGTATCTTTTTGTCTTTACTTGTCAAAAGCCTTTGTCAATTTGGTTGGTTTTTTTCCTCTCTTATAATTCCATATAAGCTTGTAACGGTCAATGTTTACAACAACAAAAAAAAAAAGACTGCATGTTAAGATGATAAACTCAAACATTTGGGAGAATCACCAACGCTATCTGCTAATACTCCTTATTAGGAGCCATAATATTAATTCACAATGATATAATGCTAATTCTTGGCTTCTTTGGCATGGTTTTTCCACTAGTGATAGTGCTGAAGTCCTTGGGTTGTGCCACTGAATCAGTGAAATAATAAATGAATTACATTTGTTGCTTTGTATGAAAGAAATAAGGCTCTTTTGCATTGTATTTGACAGGTATTTTCCAGCTTGAGAAGGGGGGCCCAGAGTACCAGTACTCAGGCACCTCATTGGTTTCTCGTCTCAGCGCCTCATGGTCCTCTCTGCTCCACATTGCTTCCCCTCTAACTCCATGCAGTTTGCAGCTCCTCACAATGATGGACATATTTCTTTGGCAAAAAAAACCCAATATTCTCCAAGTTGAGAAGCTGCCTTATTCTCTGGTGGCCTGAAATCACTGTTCAATGGTGTGGCCTGAAGCAAACACAAGTCAGCGGAGTGCATTAATCCAAATTCAGGAAATAGTCTGCCTTCTGTACAAAACTGTAAGGAGTAAATTATCGGCATAACAAAATATTTTTCTGCAGCACTTGCAGGAGATTTAATTCCACCTTCTTTATCCATATTTCATTAAAAAGAGGGAAGATGCGGAAAGGGATGGGAAGGTGTGGGAAGGGAATGTGTGGGAAGGGAATTTGAGGGAAAAGAAGGTGCGGAAAGGGAAGGTGAGGGAAGGGAAGGTGCGGGAAGGGAAGGTGCGGGAAGGTGCGGGAAGGTGTGGGAAGGTGCGGGAAGGTGCGGGAAGGTGCGGGAAGGGAAGGTGCGGGAAGATGCGGGAAGGGAAGGTGCGGGAAGGAGCGGGAAGGTAAGGGAAGGGAAGGTGCGGGAAGGGAAGGTGCGGGAAGGGAAGGGAAGGTGCGGGAAGGGAAGGGAAGGTGCGGGAAGGGAAGGTGCGGGAAGGGAAGGTGCGGGAAGGGAAGGTGCGGGAAGGGAAGGTGCGGGAAGGGAAGGGAAGGTGCGGGAAGAAAAGGTGCGGGAAGGGAAGGTGCGGGAAGGGAAGGTGCGGGAAGGTGCGGGAAGGGAAGGTGCGGGAAGGGAAGGTGCGGGAAGGGAAGGTGCGGGAAGGGAAGGTGCGGGAAGGGAAGGTGCGGGAAGGGAAGGGAAGGGAAGGGAAGGGAAGGTGCGGGAAGGGAAGGGAAGGGAAGGGAAGGGAAGGGAAGGGAAGGGAAGGGAAGGGAAGGGAAGGGAAGGGAAGGGAAGGGAAGGGAAGGGAAGGGAAGGGAAGGGAAGGGAAGGGAAGGGAAGGGAAGGGAAGGGAAGGGAAGGGAAGGGAAGGGAAGGGAAGGGAAGGGAAGGGGAGGGAAGGGAAGGGAAGGGAAGGTGCGGGAATGGAAGGTGCTAGAACGGAAGGGGCGGGAAGGGAAGGGAAGGTACGGGAAGGGGAGGGAAGGTGCGGGAAGGGGAGGGAAGGTGCGGGAAGGAAGGTGCGGGAAGGGAAGGTGCGGGAAGGGAAGGTGCGGGAAGGTGCGGGAAGGTGCGGGAAGGTGCGGGAAGGTGCGGGAAGGGAAGGGAAGGGAAGGGAAGGGAAGGGAAGGGAAGGGAAGGGAAGGGAAGGGAAGGGAAGGGAAGGGAAGGGAAGGGAAGGGAAGGGAAGGGGAGGGAAGGGAAGGGAAGGTGCGGGAAGGGAAGGTGCTAGAAGGGAAGGGGCGGTGCGGGAAGGGAAGGTGCGGGAAGGGGAGGGAAGGAGCGGGAAGGAAGGTGCGGGAAGGGAAGGTGCGGGAAGGGAAGGTGCGGGAAGGTGCAGGAAGGGAAAGGAAGGGAAGGGAAGGGAAAGGAAGGGAAGGTGCGGGAAGGGAAGGTGCGGGATGGGAAGGTGCGGGAAGGGAAGGGAAGGTGCGGGAAGGGAAGGTGCGGGAAGGGAAGGTGCGGGAAGGGAAGGTGCGGGAAGGGAAGGGAAGGGAAGGGAAGGGAAGGGAAGGGAAGGGAAGGGAAGGGAAGGGAAGGGAAGGGAAGGGAAGGGAAGGGAAGGGAAGGGAAGGGAAGGTGCGGGAAGGGAAGGTGCGGGAAGGGAAGGTGCGGGAAGGGAAGGGAAGGTGCGGGAAGGGAAGGGAAGGTGCGGGAAGGGAAGGGAAGGTGCGGGAAGGGAAGGGAAGGTGCGGGAAGGGAAGGGAAGGTGCGGGAAGGGAAGGGAAGGGAAGGGAAGGGAAGGGAAGGGAAGGAAGGGAAGGGAAGGGAAGGGAAGGGAAGGGAAGGGAAGGGAAGGGAAGGGAAGGGAGGGAAGGGAAGGGGAGGGAAGGTGCGGGAAGGGAAGGTGCTAGAACGGAGGGGCGGGAAGGGAAGGGAAGGTGCGGGAAGGGAAGGGGAGGGAAGGTGCGGGAAGGTGCGGAAGGTGCGGGAAGGGAAGGTGCGGTAAGGTGCGGGAAGGGAAGGTGCGGGAAGGTGCGGGAAGGGAAAGGAAGGGAAGGGAAGGGAAGGGAAGGGAAGGGAAGGGAAGGGAAGGGAAGGGAAGGGAAGGGAAGGGAAGGGAAGGGAAGGGAAGGGAAGGGAAGGTGCGGGAAGGGAAGGGAAGGTGCGGGAAGGGAAGGGAAGGGAAGGTGCGGGAAGGGAAGGTGCGGGAAGGGAAGGTGCGGGAAGGGAAGGGAAGGTGCGGGAAGGGAAGGTGCGGGAAGGGAAGGGAAGGGAAGGTGCGGGAAGGGAAGGTGCGGGAAGGGAAGGTGCGGGAAGGTGCGGGAAGGGAAGGTGCGGGAAGGTGCGGGAAGGGAAGGGAAGGGAAGGGAAGGGAAGGGAAGGGAAGGGAAGGGAAGGGAAGGGAAGGGAAGGGAAGGGAAGGGAAGGGAAGGTGCGTTAAGGGAAGGGAAGGTGCGGGAAGGGAAGGGAAGGTGCAGGAAGGTGCGGGAAGGGAAGGTGCGGGAAGGTGCGGGAAGGGAATAATCTAGAAGGGAAGGGAAGGGAAGGGAAGGGAAGGTGCGGGAAGGGAAGGTGCGGGAAGGGAAGGTGCGGGAAGGGAAGGGAAGGTGCGGGAAGGGAAGGGAAGGTGCGGGAAGGGAAGGGAAGGGAAGGGAAGGGAAGGGAAGGGAAGGGAAGGGAAGGGAAGGGAAGGGAAGGGAAGGGAAGGGAAGGTGCGGGAAGGTGCGGGAAGGTGCGGGAAGGTGCGGGAAGGTGCGGGAAGGGAAGGGAAGGGAAGGGAAGGGAAGGGAAGGGAAGGTGCGGGAAGGTGCGGGAAGGGAAGGTGCGGGAAGGTGCGGGAAGGTAAGGGAAGGCGCGGGAAGGGAAGGCGCGGGAAGGGAAGGCGCGGGAAGGTGCGGGAAGGTGCGGGAAGGGAAGGGAAGGTGCGGGAAGGGAAGGTGCGGGAAGGGAAGGGAAGGGAAGGGAAGGGAAGGGAAGGGAAGGGAAGGGAAGGGAAGGGAAGGGAAGGGAAGGGAAGGGAAGGGAAGGGAAGGGAAGGGAAGGGAAGGGAAGGGAAGGGAAGGGAAGGGAAGGGAAGGGAAGGGAAGGTGCGGGAAGGGAAGGGAAGGGAAGGGAAGGGAAGGTGCGGGAAGGGAAGGGAAGGTGCGGGAAGGGAAGGTGCGGGAAGGGAAGGGAAGGGAAGGGAAGGGAAGGGAAGGGAAGGGAAGGGAAGGGAAGGGAAGGGAAGGGAAGGGAAGGGAAGGGAAGGGAAGGGAAGGGAAGGGAAGGTGCGTTAAGGGAAGGGAAGGTGCGGGAAGGGAAGGGAAGGTGCAAGAAGGTGCGGGAAGGGAAGGTGCGGGAAGGTGCGGGAAGGGAATAATCTAGAAGGGAAGGGAAGGTGCGGGAAGAGAAGGTGCGGGAAGGGAAGGTGCGGGAAGGGAAGGTGCGGGAAGGGAAGGGAAGGTGCGGGAAGGGAAGGGAAGGGAAGGGAAGGGAAGGGAAGGGAAGGGAAGGGACGGGAAGGGAAGGGAAGGGAAGGGAAGGTGCGGGAAGGTGCGGGAAGGGAAGGGAAGGGAAGGGAAGGGAAGGGAAGGGAAGGGAAGGGAAGGGAAGGGAAGGGAAGGGAAGGGAAGGGAAGGGAAGGGAAGGGAAGGGAAGGTGCGGGAAGGTGCGGGAAGGGAAGGCGCGGGAAGGGAAGGCGCGGGAAGGGAAGGCGCGGGAAGGGAAGGTGCGGGAAGGGAAGGGAAGGGAAGGGAAGGGAAGGGAAGGGAAGGGAAGGGAAGGGAAGGGAAGGGAAGGGAAGGGAAGGGAAGGGAAGGGAAGGGAAGGGAAGGGAAGGGAAGGGAAGGGAAGGGGAGGGAAGGGAAGGGAAGGGAAGGTGCGGGAATGGAAGGTGCTAGAACGGAAGGGGCGGGAAGGGAAGGGAAGGTACGGGAAGGGGAGGGAAGGTGCGGGAAGGGGAGGGAAGGTGCGGGAAGGAAGGTGCGGGAAGGGAAGGTGCGGGAAGGTGCGGGAAGGTGCGGGAAGGTGCGGGAAGGTGCGGGAAGGTGCGGGAAGGGAAGGGAAGGGAAGGGAAGGGAAGGGAAGGGAAGGGAAGGGAAGGGAAGGGAAGGGAAGGGAAGGGAAGGGAAGGGAAGGGGAGGGAAGGGAAGGGAAGGTGCGGGAAGGGAAGGTGCTAGAAGGGAAGGGGCGGTGCGGGAAGGGAAGGTGCGGGAAGGGGAGGGAAGGAGCGGGAAGGAAGGTGCGGGAAGGGAAGGTGCGGGAAGGGAAGGTGCGGGAAGGTGCAGGAAGGGAAAGGAAGGGAAGGGAAGGGAAAGGAAGGGAAGGTGCGGGAAGGGAAGGTGCGGGATGGGAAGGTGCGGGAAGGGAAGGGAAGGTGCGGGAAGGGAAGGTGCGGGAAGGGAAGGTGCGGGAAGGGAAGGTGCGGGAAGGGAAGGGAAGGGAAGGGAAGGGAAGGGAAGGGAAGGGAAGGGAAGGGAAGGGAAGGGAAGGGAAGGGAAGGGAAGGGAAGGGAAGGGAAGGGAAGGGAAGGTGCGGGAAGGGAAGGGAAGGTGCGGGAAGGGAAGGGAAGGTGCGGGAAGGGAAGGGAAGGTGCGGGAAGGGAAGGGAAGGTGCGGGAAGGGAAGGTGCGGGAAGGGAAGGTGCGGGAAGGGAAGGGAAGGGAAGGGAAGGGAAGGGAAGGGAAGGGAAGGGAAGGGAAGGGAAGGGAAGGGAAGGGAAGGGAAGGGAAGGGAAGGGAAGGGAAGGGAAGGGAAGGGAAGGGAAGGGAAGGGAAGGGAAGGGGAGGGAAGGGAAGGGGAGGGAAGGTGCGGGAAGGGAAGGTGCTAGAACGGAAGGGGCGGGAAGGGAAGGGAAGGTGCGGGAAGGGAAGGGGAGGGAAGGTGCGGGAAGGTGCGGGAAGGTGCGGGAAGGGAAGGTGCGGGAAGGTGCGGGAAGGGAAGGTGCGGGAAGGTGCGGGAAGGGAAAGGAAGGGAAGGGAAGGGAAGGGAAGGGAAGGGAAGGGAAGGGAAGGGAAGGGAAGGGAAGGGAAGGGAAGGGAAGGGAAGGGAAGGGAAGGGAAGGGAAGGGAAGGGAAGGGAAGGGAAGGGAAGGGAAGGGAAGGGAAGGGAAGGGAAGGGAAGGTGCGGGAAGGGAAGGGAAGGTGCGGGAAGGGAAGGGAAGGTGCGGGAAGGGAAGGGAAGGGAAGGTGCGGGAAGGGAAGGTGCGGGAAGGGAAGGTGCGGGAAGGGAAGGGAAGGTGCGGGAAGGGAAGGTGCGGGAAGGGAAGGGAAGGGAAGGTGCGGGAAGGGAAGGTGCGGGAAGGGAAGGTGCGGGAAGGTGCGGGAAGGGAAGGTGCGGGAAGGTGCGGGAAGGTGCGGGAAGGGAAGGGAAGGGAAGGGAAGGGAAGGGAAGGGAAGGTGCGGGAAGGGAAGGTGCGGGAAGGGAAGGTGCGGGAAGGGAAGGGAAGGGAAGGGAAGGGAAGGTGCGTTAAGGGAAGGGAAGGTGCGGGAAGGGAAGGGAAGGTGCAGGAAGGTGCGGGAAGGGAAGGTGCGGGAAGGTGCGGGAAGGGAATAATCTAGAAGGGAAGGGAAGGGAAGGGACGGGAAGGTGCGGGAAGGGAAGGTGCGGGAAGGGAAGGTGCGGGAAGGGAAGGGAAGGTGCGGGAAGGGAAGGGAAGGTGCGGGAAGGGAAGGGAAGGGAAGGGAAGGGAAGGGAAGGGAAGGGAAGGGAAGGTGCGGGAAGGTGCGGGAAGGTGCGGGAAGGTGCGGGAAGGGAAGGGAAGGGAAGGGAAGGGAAGGGAAGGGAAGGGAAGGGAAGGGAAGGGAAGGGAAGGGAAGGGAAGGGAAGGGAAGGTGCGGGAAGGTGCGGGAAGGGAAGGTGCGGGAAGGTGCGGGAAGGTAAGGGAAGGCGCGGGAAGGGAAGGCGCGGGAAGGGAAGGCGCGGGAAGGTGCGGGAAGGGAAGGGAAGGGAAGGGAAGGTGCGGGAAGGGAAGGTGCGGGAAGGGAAGGGAAGGGAAGGGAAGGGAAGGGAAGGGAAGGGAAGGGAAGGGAAGGGAAGGGAAGGTGCGGGAAGGGAAGGGAAGGGAAGGGAAGGGAAGGGAAGGGAAGGGAAGGGAAGGGAAGGGAAGGTGCGGGAAGGGAAGGGAAGGGAAGGGAAGGGAAGGGAAGGGAAGGGAAGGGAAGGGAAGGTGCGGGAAGGGAAGGGAAGGGAAGGGAAGGGAAGGGAAGGGAAGGGAAGGGAAGGTGCGGGAAGGGAAGGGAAGGTGCGGGAAGGTGCGGGAAGGGAAGGGAAGGTGCGGGAAGGGAAGGGAAGGGAAGGGAAGGGAAGGGAAGGGAAGGGAAGGGAAGGGAAGGGAAGGGAAGGGAAGGGAAGGGAAGGGAAGGGAAGGGAAGGGAAGGGAAGGGAAGGGAAGGGAAGGGAAGGGAAGGGAAGGGAAGGGAAGGGAAGGGAAGGGAAGGTGCGGGAAGGGAAGGGAAGGGAAGGGAAGGGAAGGGAAGGGAAGGGAAGGGAAGGGAAGGGAAGGTGCGGGAAGGGAAGGGAAGGGAAGGGAAGGGAAGGGAAGGGAAGGGAAGGGAAGGGAAGGGAAGGGAAGGGAAGGGAAGGGAAGGGAAGGGAAGGGAAGGGAAGGGAAGGGAAGGGAAGGTGCGTTAAGGGAAGGGAAGGTGCGGGAAGGGAAGGGAAGGTGCAAGAAGGTGCGGGAAGGGAAGGTGCGGGAAGGTGCGGGAAGGGAATAATCTAGAAGGGAAGGGAAGGTGCGGGAAGAGAAGGTGCGGGAAGGGAAGGTGCGGGAAGGGAAGGTGCGGGAAGGGAAGGGAAGGTGCGGGAAGGGAAGGGAAGGGAAGGGAAGGGAAGGGAAGGTGCGGGAAGGTGCGGGAAGGGAAGGGAAGGGAAGGGAAGGGAAGGGAAGGGAAGGGAAGGGAAGGGAAGGGAAGGGAAGGGAAGGGAAGGGAAGGGAAGGGAAGGTGCGGGAAGGTGCGGGAAGGGAAGGCGCGGGAAGGGAAGGCGCGGGAAGGGAAGGCGCGGGAAGGTGCGGGAAGGTGCGGGAAGGGAAGGGAAGGGAAGGGAAGGGAAGGTGCGGGAAGGTGCGGGAAGGTGCGGGAAGGTGCGGGAAGGGAAGGGAAGGGAAGGGAAGGGAAGGGAAGGGAAGGGAAGGGAAGGGAAGGGAAGGGAAGGGAAGGGAAGGGAAGGGAAGGGAAGGGAAGGGAAGGGAAGGGAAGGGAAGGGAAGGGAAGGGAAGGGAAGGGAAGGGAAGGTGCGTTAAGGGAAGGGAAGGTGCGGGAAGGGAAGGGAAGGTGCAGGAAGGTGCGGGAAGGGAAGGTGCGGGAAGGTGCGGGAAGGGAATAATCTAGAAGTGAAGGGAAGGTGCGGGAAGGGAAGGTGCGGGAAGGGAAGGTGCGGGAAGGGAAGGTGCGGGAAGGGAAGGGAAGGTGCGGGAAGGGAAGGGAAGGTGCGGGAAGGGAAGGGAAGGGAAGGGAAGGGAAGGGAAGGGAAGGGAAGGGAAGGGAAGGGAAGGGAAGGGAAGGGAAGGGAAGGGAAGGGAAGGGAAGGTGCGGGAAGGGAAGGGAAGGTGCGGGAAGGTGCGGGAAGGGAAGGGAAGGGAAGGGAAGGGAAGGTGCGGGAAGGTGCGGGAAGGGAAGGGAAGGGAAGGGAAGGGAAGGGAAGGGAAGGGAAGGGAAGGGAAGGGAAGGTGCGAGAAGGTGCGGGAAGGGAAGGTGCGGGAAGGTGCGGGAAGGTAAGGGAAGGCGCGGGAAGGGAAGGCGCGGGAAGGGAAGGCGCGGGAAGGGAAAGGAAGGGAAGGGAAGGGAAGGGAAGGGAAGGGAAGGGAAGGGAAGGGAAGGGAAGGGAAGGGAAGGGAAGGGAAGGGAAGGGAAGGGAAGGGAAGGGAAGGGAAGGGAAGGGAAGGGAAGGGAAGGTGCGGGAAGGGAAGGGAAGGTGCGGGAAAGTGCGGGAAGGGAAGGTGCGGGAAGGGAAGGTGCGGGAAGGGAAGGGAAGGGAAGGGAAGGGAAGGGAAGGGAAGGAAGGGAAGGGAAGGGAAGGGAAGGGAAGGGAAGGGAAGGGAAGGGAAGGGAAGGGAAGGGAAGGGAAGGTGCGTTAAGGGAAGGGAAGGTGCGGGAAGGGAAGGGAAGGTGCAGGAAGGTGCGGGAAGGGAAGGGAAGGGAAGGGAAGGGAAGGGAATAATCTAGAAGGGAAGGGAAGGTGCGGGAAGGGAAGGTGCGGGAAGGGAAGGTGCGGGAAGGGAAGGGAAGGTGCGGGAAGGGAAGGGAAGGTGCGGGAAGGGAAGGGAAGGTGCGGGAAGGGGGAAGGGAAGGTGCGGGAAGGGAAGGGAAGGTGCGGGAAGGGAAGGGAAGGGAAGGGAAGGGAAGGGAAGGGAAGGGAAGGAAGGGAAGGGAAGGGAAGGGAAGGGAAGGGAAGGGAAGGGAAGGGAAGGGAAGGGAAGGTGCGGGAAGGTGCGGGAAGGGAAGGGAAGGGAAGGGAAGGAAGGGAAGGGAAGGGAAGGGAAGGGAAGGAAGGGAAGGGAAGGGAAGGGAAGGGAAGGGAAGGGAAGGGAAGGGAAGGGAAGGTGCGGGAAGGGAAGGGAAGGGAAGGTGCGGGAAGGTGCGGGAAGGCGCGGGAAGGGAAGGCGCGGGAAGGGAAGGCGCGGGAAGGTGCGGGAAGGTGCGGGAAGGTGCGGGAAGGGAAGGGAAGGGAAGGGAAGGGAAGGGAAGGGAAGGGAAGGTGCGGGAAGGGAAGGGAAGGTGCGGGAAGGTGCGGGAAGGTGCGGGAAGGTGCGGGAAGGTGCGGGAAGGGAAGGGAAGGGAAGGGAAGGGAAGGGAAGGGAAGGGAAGGGAAGGGAAGGGAAGGGAAGGGAAGGGAAGGGAAGGGAAGGGAAGGGAAGGAAAGGTACGGGAAGGGAAGGTGCTAGAACGGAAGGGGCGGGAAGGTGCGGGAAGGTACGGGAAGGGGAGGGAAGGTGCGGAAGGGGAGGGAAGGTGCGGGAAGGGAAAGGAAGGGAAGGTGCGGGAAGGTGCGGGAAGGTGCGGGAAGGTGCGGGAAGGTGCGGGAAGGTGCGGTTAGGGAAGGGAAGGAAGGAAGGGAAGGGAGAAGGGAAGGGAAGGGAAGGAAGGGAAGGGAAGGGAAGGGAAGGAAGGGAAGGGAAGGGAAGGGAAGGAAGGGAAGGGAAGGGAAGGGAAGGGAAGGGGAGGGAAGGGGAGGGAAGGGAAGGTGCGGGAAGGGAAGGTGCTAGAAGGGCAGCGGCGGTGCGGGAAGGGAAGGAGCGGGAAGGGGAGGGAAGGAGCGGGAAGGAAGGTGCGGGAAGGGAAGGTGCGGGAAGGGAAGGTGCGGGAAGGTGCGGGAAGGTGCGGGAAGGGAAAGGAAGGGAAGGGAAGGGAAGGGACGGGAAGGGAAGGTGCGGGAAGGTAAGGTGCGGGATGGGAAGGTGCGGGAAGGGAAGGGAAGGTGCGGGAAGGGAAGGGAAGGGAAGGGAAGGGAAGGGAAGGGAAGGGAAGGGAAGGGAAGGGAAGGGAAGGGAAGGGAAGGGAAGGGAAGGGAAGGGAAGGAAGGGAAGGGAAGGTGCGGGAAGGGAAGGTGCGGGAAGGGAAGGGAAGGTGCGGGAAGGGAAGGGAAGGGAAGGTGCGGGAAGGGAAGGGAAGGTGCGGGAAGGGAAGGGAAGGTGCGGGAAGGGAAGGGAAGGGAAGGGAAGGGAAGGGAAGGGAAGGGAAGGGAAGGAAGGGAAGGGAAGGGAAGGGAAGGAAGGGAAGGGAAGGGAAGGAAGGGAAGGGAAGGGAAGGAAGGGAAGGAGTACGGGAAGGGAAGGTGCTAGAACGGAAGGGCGGGAAGGTGCGGGAAGGTACGGGAAGGGGAGGGAAGGTGCGGGAAGGGGAGGGAAGGTGCGGGAAGGGAAAGGAAGGGAAGGTGCGGGAAGGTGCGGGAAGGTGCGGGAAGGTGCGGGAAGGTGCGGGAAGGGAAGGGAAGGGAAGGGAAGGGAAGGGAAGGGAAGGGAAGGGAAGGGAAGGTGCGGGAAGGGAAGGGAAGGTGCGGGAAGGGAAGGGAAGGGAAGGGAAGGGAAGGGAAGGGAAGGGAAGGGAAGGGAAGGGAAGGGAAGGGAAGGGAAGGGAAGGGAAGGGAAGGGAAGGTGCGGGAAGGGAAGGGAAGGGAAGGGAAGGGAAGGGAAGGGAAGGGAAGGAAGGGAAGGGAAGGGAAGGGAAGGGAAGGGAAGGGAAGGGAAGGGAAGGGAAGGGAAGGGAAGGGAAGGGAAGGTGCGTTAAGGGAAGGGAAGGTGCGGGAAGGGAAGGGAAGGTGCAGGAAGGTGCGGGAAGGGAAGGGAAGGGAAGGGAAGGGAAGGGAATAATCTAGAAGGGAAGGGAAGGTGCGGGAAGAGAAGGTGCGGGAAGGGAAGGTGCGGGAAGGGAAGGTGCGGGAAGGGAAGGGAAGGTGCGGGAAGGGAAGGGAAGGTGCGGGAAGGGAAGGGAAGGTGCGGGAAGGGAAGGGAAGGGAAGGGAAGGGAAGGGAAGGGAAGGGAAGGGAAGGGAAGGGAAGGGAAGGGAAGGGAAGGGAAGGAAGGGAAGGGAAGGGAAGGGAAGGGAAGGGAAGGGAAGGGAAGGGAAGGGAAGGGAAGGTGCGGGAAGGTGCGGGAAGGTGCGGGAAGGAAGGGAAGGGAAGGGAAGGGAAGGGAAGGGAAGGGAAGGGAAGGGAAGGGAAGGGAAGGGAAGGGAAGGGAAGGGAAGGGAAGGGAAGGTGCGGGAAGGTGCGGGAAGGAAGGGAAGGGAAGGGAAGGGAAGGGAAGGGAAGGGAAGGGAAGGGAAGGGAAGGGAAGGGAAGGGAAGGGAAGGGAAGGGAAGGGAAGGTGCGGGAAGGGAAGGTGCGGGAAGGCGCGGGAAGGGAAGGCGCGGGAAGGGAAGGCGCGGGAAGGTGCGGGAAGGTGCGGGAAGGTGCGGGAAGGTGCGGGAAGGGAAGGGAAGGGAAGGGAAGGGAAGGGAAGGGAAGGGAAGGGAAGGTGCGGGAAGGTGCGGGAAGGTGCGGGAAGGGAAGGGAAGGTGCGGGAAGGGAAGGGAAGGTGCGGGAAGGTGCGGGAAGGTGCGGGAAGGTGCGGGAAGGGAAGGGAAGGGAAGGGAAGGGAAGGGAAGGGAAGGGAAGGGAAGGAAAGGGAAGGGAAGGGAAGGAAGGAAGGGAAGGGAAGGGAAGGGAAGGGAAGGGAAGGAAGGGAAGGGAAGGGAAGGGAAGGGAAGGGAAGGGAAGGGAAGGGAAGGGAAGGAAAGGTACGGGAAGGGAAGGTGCTAGAACGGAAGGGGCGGGAAGGTGCGGGAAGGTACGGGAAGGGGAGGGAAGGTGCGGGAAGGGGAGGGAAGGTGCGGGAAGGGAAAGGAAGGAAGGTGCGGGAAGGTGCGGGAAGGTGCGGGAAGGTGCGGGAAGGGAAGGGAAGGGAAGGGAAGGGAAGGGAAGGGAAGGGAAGGGAAGGGAAGGGAAGGGAAGGGAAGGGAAGGGAAGGGAAGGGAAGGGAAGGGGAGGGAAGGGGAGGGAAGGGAAGGTGCGGGAAGGGAAGGTGCTAGAAGGGCAGCGGCGGTGCGGGAAGGGAAGGAGCGGGAAGGGGAGGGAAGGAGCGGGAAGGAAGGTGCGGGAAGGGAAGGTGCGGGAAGGGAAGGTGCGGGAAGGTGCGGGAAGGTGCGGGAAGGGAAAGGAAGGGAAGGGAAGGGAAGGGACGGGAAGGGAAGGTGCGGGAAGGTAAGGTGCGGGATGGGAAGGTGCGGGAAGGGAAGGGAAGGTGCGGGAAGGGAAGGGAAGGGAAGGGAAGGGAAGGGAAGGGAAGGGAAGGGAAGGGAAGGGAAGGGAAGGGAAGGGAAGGGAAGGGAAGGGAAGGGAAGGGAAGGGAAGGGAAGGGAAGGGAAGGGAAGGGAAGGGAAGGGAAGGGAAGGTGCGGGAAAGGAAGGGAAGTTGCGGGAATGTGCGGGAAGGGACGGTGCGGGAAGGTGCGGGAAGGTGTGGGAAGAGAAGGGAAGGTGCGGGAAGGGAAGGTGCGGGAAGGGAAGGTGCGGGAAGGGAAGGAAGGGAAGGTGCGGGAAGGGAAGGTGCGGGAAGGGAAGGTGCGGGAAGGGAAGGTGCGGGAAGGGAAGGGAAGGGAAGGGAAGGGAAGGGAAGGGAAGGGAAGGGAAGGGAAGGGAAGGGAAGGGAAGGGAAGGGAAGGGAAGGGAAGGGAAGGGAAGGGAAGGGAAGGGAAGGGAAGGGAAGGTGCGGGAAGGGAAGGGAAGGTGCGGGAAGGGAAGGGAAGGGAAGGGAAGGGAAGGGAAGGGAAGGGAAGGGAAGGGAAGGGAAGGGAAGGGAAGGGAAGGGAAGGGAAGGGAAGGTGCGGGATGGTGCGGGAAGGTGCGGGAAGGGAAGGGAAGGGAAGGGAAGGGAAGGAAGGGAAGGGAAGGGAAGGGAAGGGAAGGGAAGGGAAGGGAAGGGAAGGTGAGGGAAGGGAAGGTGCGGGAAGGGAAGGTGCGGGAAGGGAAGGGAAGGGAAGGTGCGGGAAGGGAAGGTGCGGGAAGGGAAGGTGCGGGAAGGGAAGGTGCGGGAAGGGAAGGGAAGGGAAGGGAAAGGAAGGGAAGGGAAGGGAAGGAAGGGAAGGGAAGGGAAGGGAAGGGAAGGGAAGGGAAGGGAAGGGAAGGGAAGGGAAGGGAAGGGAAGGAAGGGAAGGGAAGGGAAGGGAAGGGAAGGGAAGGTGCGGGAAGGGAAGGTGCGGGAAGGGAAGGGAAGGTGCGGGAAGGGAAGGTGCGGGAAGGGAAGGGAAGGGAAGGTGCGGGAAGGGAAGGTGCGGGAAGGGAAGGGAAGGTGCGGGAAGGGAAGGGAAGGGAAGGGAAGGTGCGGGAAGGTGCGGGAAGGTGCGGGAAGGTGCGGGAAGGGAAGGGAAGGGAAGGGAAGGGAAGGGAAGGGAAGGGAAGGGAAGGGAAGGAAGGGAAGGGAAGGGAAGGGAAGGGAAGGGAAGGAAGGTGCGGGAAGGGAAGGTGCGGGAAGGGAAGGGAAGGTGCGGGAAGGGAAGGGAAGGTGCAGGAAGGTGCGGGAAGGGAAGGAAGGGAAGGGAAGGGAAGGGAATAATCTAGAAGGGAAGGGAAGGTGCGGGAAGAGAAGGTGCGGGAAGGGAAGGTGCGGGAAGGGAAGGTGCGGGAAGGGAAGGGAAGGTGCGGGAAGGGAAGGGAAGGTGCGGGAAGGGAAGGGAAGGTGCGGGAAGGGAAGGGAAGGTGCGGGAAGGGAAGGTGCGGGAAGGGAAGGGAAGGGAAGGTGCGGGAAGGTGCGGGAAGGGAAGGGAAGGGAAGGGAAGGGAAGGGAAGGGAAGGGAAGGGAAGGTGCGGGAAGGTGCGGGAAGGGAAGGAAGGGAAGGGAAGGGAAGGGAAGGGAAGGGAAGGGAAGGGAAGGGAAGGTGCGGGAAGGGAAGGTGCGGGGAAGGGGAAGGTGCGGGAAGGTGCGAGGCGGAAGGCGCGGGAAGGGAAGGCGCGGGAAGGGAAGGCGCGGGAAGGTGCGGAAGGGAAGGGAAGGGAAGGGAAGGGAAGGGAAGGGAAGGGAAGGGAAGGGAAGGGAAGGGAAGGGAAGGGAAGGGAGGGAAGGGAAGGTGCGGGAAGGGAAGGGAAGGTGCGGGAAGGGAAGGGAAGGGAAGGGAAGGAAGGGAAGGGAAGGGAAGGGAAGGGAAGGAAGGGAAGGGAAGGGAAGGGAAGGGAAGGGGAAGGGAAGGAAGGGAAGGGAAGGAAGGGAAGGGAAGGGAAGGGAAGGGAAGGGAAGGGAAGGGAAGGAAAGGTACGGGAAGGGAAGGTGCTAGAACGGAAGGGGCGGGAAGGTGCGGGAAGGTACGGGAAGGGGAGGGAAGGGCGGGAAGGGGAGGGAAGGTGCGGGAAGGGAAAGGAAGGGAAGGTGCGGGAAGGTGCGGGAAGGTGCGGGAAGGTGCGGGAAGGTGCGGGAAGGTGCGGTTAGGGAAGGGAAGGGAAGGGAAGGAAGGGAAGGGAAGGGAAGGGAAGGGAAGGGAAGGGAAGGAAGGGAAGGGAAGGGAAGGGAAGGGAAGGGAAGGGAAGGGAAGGGAAGGGAAGGGAAGGAAGGGGAGGGAAGGGGAGGGAAGGGAAGGTGCGGGAAGGGAAGGTGCTAGAAGGGCAGCGGCGGTGCGGGAAGGGAAGGAGCGGGAAGGGGAGGGAAGGAGCGGGAAGGAAGGTGCGGGAAGGGAAGGTGCGGGAAGGGAAGGTGCGGGAAGGTGCGGGAAGGTGCGGGAAGGGAAAGGAAGGGAAGGGAAGGGAAGGGACGGGAAGGGAAGGTGCGGGAAGGTAAGGTGCGGGATGGGAAGGTGCGGGAAGGGAAGGGAAGGTGCGGGAAGGGAAGGGAAGGGAAGGGAAGGGAAGGGAAGGGAAGGGAAGGGAAGGGAAGGGAAGGAAGGGAAGGGAAGGGAAGGGAAGGGAAGGGAAGGAAGGGAAGGGAAGGGAAGGGAAGGGAAGGGAAGGGAAGGGAAGGGAAGGTGCGGGAAGGGAAGGGAAGGGAAGGGAAGGGAAGGGAAGGGAAGGGAAGGGAAGGGAAGGGAAGGGAAGGGAAGGGAAGGGAAGGGAAGGTGCGGGAAGGGAAGGGGAAGGTGCGGGAAGGGAAGGGAAGGTGCGGGAAGGGAAGGTGCGGGAAGGGAAGGGAAGGGAAGGGAAGGGAAGGGAAGGGAAGGGAAGGGAAGGGAAGGGAAGGGAAGGGAAGGGAAGGAAGGGAAGGGAAGGGAAGGGAAGGGAAGGGAAGGGAAGGGAAGGAAGGGAAGGAAGGTACGGGAAGGGAAGGTGCTAGAACGGAAGGGGCGGGAAGGTGCGGGAAGGTACGGGAAGGGGAGGGAAGGTGCGGGAAGGGGAGGGAAGGTGCGGGAAGGGAAAGGAAGGGAAGGTGCGGGAAGGTGCGGGAAGGTGCGGGAAGGTGCGGGAAGGTGCGGGAAGGGAAGGGAAGGGAAGGGAAGGGAAGGGAAGGGAAGGGAAGGGAAGGGAAGGGAAGGGAAGGTGCGGGAAGGGAAGGGAAGGTGCGGGAAGGGAAGGGAAGGGAAGGGAAGGGAAGGGAAGGGAAGGGAAGGAAGGGAAGGGAAGGGAAGGGAAGGGAAGGGAAGGGAAGGGAAGGGAAGGTGCGGGAAGGGAAGGGAAGGGAAGGGAAGGGAAGGGAAGGGAAGGGAAGGGAAGGGAAGGGAAGGGAAGGGAAGGGAAGGGAAGGGAAGGGAAGGGAAGGGAAGGTGCGGGAAGGTGCGGGAAGGTGCGGGAAGGGAAGGGAAGGGAAGGGAAGGGAAGGGAAGGGAAGGGAAGGGAAGGGAAGGGAAGGGAAGGGAAGGGAAGGGAAGGGAAGGAAGGGAAGGGAAGGGAAGGGAAGGTGCGTTAAGGGAAGGGAAGGTGCGGGAAGGGAAGGAAGGTGCAGGAAGGTGCGGGAAGGGAAGGGAAGGGAAGGGAAGGGAAGCGAATAATCTAGAAGGGAAGGGAAGGTGCGGGAAGAGAAGGTGCGGGAAGGGAAGGTGCGGGAAGGGAAGGTGCGGGAAGGGAAGGGAAGGTGCGGGAAGGGAAGGGAAGGTGCGGGAAGGGAAGGGAAGGTGCGGGAAGGGAAGGGAAGGGAAGGGAAGGGAAGGGAAGGGAAGGGAAGGGAAGGGAAGGGAAGGGAAGGGAAGGGAAGGGAAGGGAAGGGAAGGGAAGGGAAGGGAAGGGAAGGGAAGGGAAGGGAAGGGAAGGGAAGGGAAGGGAAGGGAAGGGAAGGGAAGGTGCGGGAAGGTGCGGGAAGGTGCGGGAAGGGAAGGGAAGGGAAGGGAAGGGAAGGGAAGGGAAGGGAAGGGAAGGGAAGGGAAGGGAAGGGAAGGGAAGGGAAGGGAAGGGAAGGAAAGGTACGGGAAGGGAAGGTGCTAGAACGGAAGGGGCGGGAAGGTGCGGGAAGGTACGGGAAGGGGAGGGAAGGTGCGGGAAGGGGAGGGAAGGTGCGGGAAGGGAAAGGAAGGGAAGGTGCGGGAAGGTGCGGGAAGGTGCGGGAAGGTGCGGGAAGGTGCGGGAAGGTGCGGGAAGGTGCGGGAAGGTGCGGGAAGGGAAGGGAAGGGAAGGGAAGGGAAGGGAAGGGAAGGGAAGGGAAGGGGAGGGAAGGGGAGGGAAGGGAAGGTGCGGGAAGGGGAAGGTGCTAGAAGGGCAGCGGCGGTGCGGGAAGGGAAGGAGCGGGAAGGGGAGGGAAGGAGCGGGAAGGAAGGTGCGGGAAGGGAAGGTGCGGGAAGGGAAGGTGCGGGAAGGTGCGGGAAGGTGCGGGAAGGGAAAGGAAGGGAAGGGAAGGGAAGGGACGGGAAGGGAAGGTGCGGGAAGGTAAGGTGCGGGATGGGAAGGTGCGGGAAGGGAAGGAAGGTGCGGGAAGGAAGGGAAGGGAAGGGAAGGGAAGGGAAGGGAAGGGAAGGGAAGGGAAGGGAAGGGAAGGGAAGGTGCGGGAAGGGAAGGGAAGGGAAGGGAAGGGAAGGGAAGGGAAGGGAAGGGAAGGGAAGGGAAGGGAAGGGAAGGGAAGGAAGGGAAGGGAAGGGAAGGTGCGGGAAAGGAAGGGAAGTTGCGGGAATGTGCGGGAAGGGACGGTGCGGGAAGGTGCGGGAAGGTGTGGGAAGAGAAGGGAAGGTGCGGGAAGGGAAGGTGCGGGAAGGGAAGGTGCGGGAAGGGAAGGGAAGGGAAGGTGCGGGAAGGGAAGGTGCGGGAAGGGAAGGTGCGGAAGGGAAGGTGCGGGAAGGGAAGGGAAGGGAAGGGAAGGGAAGGGAAGGGAAGGGAAGGGTAAAGGGAAGGGAAGGGAAGGGAAGGGAAGGGAAGGGAAGGGAAGGGAAGGGAAGGGAAGGGAAGGTGCGGGAAGGGAAGGGAAGGGAAGGGAAGGGAAGGTGCGGGAAGGGAAGGGAAGGTGCGGGAAGGTGCGGGAAGGTGCGGGAAGGGAAGGGAAGGGAAGGGAAGGGAAGGGAAGGGAAGGAAGGGAAGGGAAGGGAAGGGAAGGGAAGGGAAGGGAAGGGAAGGGAAGGGAAGGGAAGGGAAGGGAAGGGAAGGGAAGGGAAGGGAAGGGAAGGGAAGGGAAGGGAAGGGAAGGTGCGGGATGGTGCGGGAAGGTGCGGGAAGGGAAGGGAAGGGAAGGGAAGGGAAGGGAAGGGAAGGGAAGGGAAGGGAAGGGAAGGGAAGGGAAGGGAAGGGAAGGGAAGGGAAGGGAAGGGAAGGGAAGGGAAGGTGAGGGAAGGGAAGGTGCGGGAAGGGAAGGTGCGGGAAGGGAAGGGAAGGGAAGGGAAGGGAAGGGAAGGGAAGGGAAGGGAAGGTGCGGGAAGGAAGGTGCGGGAAGGGAAGGTGCGGGAAGGGAAGGGAAGGGAAGGGAAAGGAAGGGAAGGGAAGGGAAGGGAAGGGAAGGGAAGGAAGGGAAGGGAAGGGAAGGGAAGGAAGGGAAGGGAAGGGAAGGGAAGGTGCGGGAAGGGAAGGGAAGGTGCGGGAAGGGAAGGTGCGGGAAGGGAAGGGAAGGGAAGGTGCGGGAAGGGAAGGTGCGGGAAGGGAAGGGAAGGTGCGGGAAGGGAAGGGAAGGGAAGGGAAGGTGCGGGAAGGTGCGGGAAGGGAAGGGAAGGGAAGGGAAGAGAAGGGAAGGGAAGGGAAGGGAAGGGAAGGGAAGGAAGGGAAGGGAAGGGAAGGGAAGGGAAGGAAGGGAAGGGAAGGGAAGGGAAGGGAAGGGAAGGGAAGGGAAGGTGCGGGAAGGGAAGGGAAGGGAAGGTGCGGGAAGGGAAGGGAAGGGAAGGTGCGGGAAGGGAAGGGAAGGGAAGGTGCGGGAAGGGAAGGTGCGGGAAGGGAAGGGAAGGTGCGGGAAGGGAAGGGAAGGGGGAAGGTGCGGGAAGGGAGAAGGTGCGGGAAGGGAAGGTGCGGGAAGGGAAGGTGCGGAAGGGAAGGTGCGGGAAGGGAAGTTGCGGGAAGGTGCGGGAAGGGAAGGTGCGGGAAGGGAAGGTGCGGGAAGGGAAGGTGCGGGAAGGGAAGGAAGGTGCGGGAAGGGAAGGTGCGGGAAGGGAAGGTGCGGGAAGGGAAGGTGCGGGAAGGGAAGGGAAGGTGCGGGAAGGGAAGGGAAGGTGCGGGAAGGGAAGGGAAGGGAAGGTGCGGGAAGGGAAGGTGCGGGAAGGGAAGGTGCGGGAAGGGAAGGTGCGGGAAGGGAAGGGAAGGAAGGGAAGGGAAGGGAAGGGAAGGGAAGGTGCGGGAAGGGAAGGGAAGGTGCGGGAAGGGAAGGGAAGGGAAGGGAAGGGAAGGAAGGGAAGGGAAGGGAAGGGAAGGGAAGGGAAGGGAAGGGAAGGAAGGGAAGGGAAGGGAAGGGAAGGGAAGGAAGGGAAGGGAAGGTGCGGGAAGGTGCGGGAAGGGAAGGGAAGGGAAGGGAAGGGAAGGGAAGGGAAGGGAAGGGAAGGGAAGGGAAGGGAAGGGAAGGGAAGGTGCGGGAAGGGAAGGGAAGGTGCGGGAAGGGAAGGGAAGGTGCGGGAAGGGAAGGGAAGGGAAGGGAAGGGAAGGGAAGGAAGGGAAGGGAAGGGAAGGGAAGGGAAGGGAAGGGAAGGGAAGGGAAGGGAAGGGAAGGGAAGGGAAGGGAAGGGAAGGGAAGGGAAGGGAAGGGAAGGGAAGGTGCGGGAAGGGAAGGGAAGGGAAGGGAAGGAAGGGAAGGGAAGGGAAGGTGCGGGAAGGGAAGGGAAGGTGCGGGAAGGTGCGGGAAGGGAAGGGAAGGAAGGGAAGGAGGAAGGGAAGGGAAGGAAGGGAAGGGAAGGGAAGGGAAGGTGCGGGAAGGGAAGGGAAGGGAAGGTGCGGGAAGGGAAGGGAAGGGAAGGGAAGGGAAGGGAAGGGAAGGGAAGGGAAGGGAAGGGAAGGGAAGGAAGGGAAGGGAAGGGAAGGGAAGGTGCGGGAAGGGAAGGTGCGGGAAGGTGCGGGAAAGGAAGGTGCGGGAAGGGAAGGTGCGGGAAGGGAAGGGAAGGGAAGGGAAGGTGCGGGAAGGGAAGGGAAGGGAAGGGAAGGTGCGGGAAGGGAAGGTGCGGGAAGGGAAGGGAAGGTGCGGGAAGGTGCGGGAAGGTGCGGGAAGGTGCGGGAAGGTGCGGGAAGGTGCGGGAAGGTGCGGGAAGGGAAGGGAAGGGAAGGGAAGGGAAGGAAGGGAAGGGAAGGGAAGGGAAGGGAAGGGAAGGGAAGGGAAGGGAAGGTGCGGGAAGGGAAGGGAAGGGAAGGTGCGGGAAGGGAAGGTGCGGGAAGGGAAGGTGCGGGAAGGGAAGGGAAGGGAAGGTGCGGGAAGGGAAGGTGCGGGAAGGAAGGGAAGGGAAGGGAAGGGAAGGGAAGGGAAGGGAAGGGAAGGGAAGGGAAGGAAGGGAAGGGAAGGGAAGGAAGGGAAGGGAAGGGAAGGGAAGGGAAGGGAAGGGAAGGGAAGGGAAGGTGCGGGAAGGGAAGGTGCGGGAAGGGAAGTTGCGGGAAGGGAAGGGAAGGGAAGGTGCGGGAAGGGAAGCTGCGGGAAGGGAAGTTGCGGGAAGGGAAGGGAAGGGAAGGTGCGGGAAGGGAAGGTGCGGGAAGGGAAGGTGCGGGAAGGGAAGGTGCGGGAAGGGAAGGGAAGGTGCGGGAAGGGAAGGTGCGGGAAGGGAAGGTGCGGGAAGGGAAGGGAAGGTGCGGGAAGGGAAGGTGCGGGAAGGGAAGGGAAGGGAAGGGAAGGGAAGGGAAGGTGCAGGAAGGGAAGGGAAGGGAAGGGAAGGGAAGGGAAGGGAAGGAAGGGAAGGGAAGGGAAGGGAAGGGAAGGGAAGGGAAGGAAGGGAAGGGAAGGGAAGGGAAGGGAAGGGAAGGGAAGGTGCGGGAAGCGAAGGTGCGGGAAGGGAAGGTGCGGGAAGGGAAGGGAAGGTGCGGGAAGGGAAGGTGCGGGAAGGGAAGGGAAGGTGCGGGAAGGGAAGGTGCGGGAAGGGAAGGTGCGGGAAGGGAAGGGAAGGTGCGGGAAGGGAAGGGAAGGGAAGGGAAGGGAAGGGAAGGGAAGGGAAGGGAAGGGAAGGGAAGGGAAGGGAAGGGAAGGGAAGGGAAGGGAAGGGAAGGGAAGGGAAGGGAAGGGAAGGGAAGGGAAGGGAAGGGAAGGGAAGGTGCGGGAAGGGAAGGTGCGGAAGGGAAGGGAAGGGAAGGGAAGGGAAGGGAAGGGAAGGGAAGGGAAGGGAAGGGAAGGGAAGGTGCGGGAAGGGAAGGTGCGGGAAGGGAAGGGAAGGGAAGGGAAGGGAAGGGAAGGGAAGGGAAGGGAAGGGAAGGGAAGGGAAGGGAAGGGAAGGGAAGGGAAGGGAAGGGAAGGGAAGGGAAGGGAAGGTGCGGGAAGGGAAGGTGCGGGAAGGGAAGGGAAGGTGCGGGAAGGGAAGGTGCGGGAAGGGAAGGTGCGGGAAGGGAAGGTGCGGGAAGGGAAGGGAAGGGAAGGGAAGGGAAGGGAAGGGAAGGGAAGGGAAGGGAAGGGAAGGGGAGGGAAGGGAAGGAAGGGAAGGAAGGGAAGGGAAGGGAAGGGAAGGGAAGGGAAGGGAAGGGAAGGGAAGGGAAGGGAAGGAAGGGAAGGAAGGAAGGGAAGGAGCGGGAAGCGAAGGTGCGGGAAGGGAAGGTGCGGGAAGGGAAGGGAAGGTGCGGGAAGGGAAGGTGCGGGAAGGGAAGGGAAGGTGCGGGAAGGGAAGGGAAGGTGCGGGAAGGGAAGGGAAGGGAAGGAAGGGAAGGGAAGGGAAGGGAAGGGAAGGGAAGGGAAGGGAAGGGAAGGGAGGGAAGGGAAGGGAAGGAAGGGAAGGAAGGGAAGGGAAGGGAAGGGAAGGGAAGGGAAGGAGGGAAGGGAAGGGAAGGTGCGGGAAGGTGCGGGAAGGGAAGGGAAGGGAAGGGAAGGGAAGGGAAGGGAAGGGAAGGGAAGGTGCGGGAAGGTGCGGGAAGGGAAGGGAAGGGAAGGGAAGGGAAGGGAAGGGAAGGGAAGGGAAGGAAGGGAAGGAAGGGAAGGGAAGGGAAGGGAAGGGAAGGGAAGGGAAGGGAAGGGAAGGGAAGGGAAGGGAAGGTGCGGGATGGTGCGGGAAGGTGCGGGAAGGGAAGGGAAGGAAGGGAAGGGAAGGGAAGGGAAGGGAAGGGAAGGGAAGGGAAGGAAGGGAAGGGAAGGGAAGGGAAGGGAAGGGAAGGGAAGGTGAGGGAAGGGAAGGTGCGGGAAGGGAAGGTGCGGGAAGGGAAGGGAAGGGAAGGGAAGGGAAGGGAAGGGAAGGGAAGGTGCGGGAAGGGAAGGTGCGGGAAGGGAAGGTGCGGGAAGGGAAGGGAAGGGAAGGGAAAGGAAGGGAAGGGAAGGGAAGGGAAGGGAAGGGAAGGGAAGGGAAGGGAAGGGAAGGGAAGGGAAGGGAAGGGAAGGGAAGGGAAGGGAAGGGAAGGGAAGGGAAGGGAAGGGAAGGGAAGGGAAGGTGCGGGAAGGGAAGGTGCGGGAAGGAAGGGAAGGTGCGGGAAGGGAAGGGAAGGGAAGGAAGGGAAGGGAAGGTGCGGGAAGGGAAGGTGCGGGAAGGGAAGGGAAGGTGCGGGAAGGGAAGGGAAGGGAAGGGAAGGTGCGGGAAGGTGCGGGAAGGTGCGGGAAGGTGCGGGAAGGGAAGGGAAGAGAAGGGAAGGGAAGGGAAGGGAAGGGAAGGGAAGGAAGGGAAGGGAAGGGAAGGGAAGGGAAGGGAAGGGAAGGGAAGGGAAGGGAAGGAAGGGAAGGGAAGGGAAGGGAAGGGAAGGTGCGGGAAGGGAAGGGAAGGGAAGGTGCGGGAAGGGAAGGGAAGGGAAGGTGCGGGAAGGGAAGGTGCGGGAAGGGAAGGGAAGGTGCGGGAAGGGAAGGGAAGGGAAGGTGCGGGAAGGGAAGGTGCGGGAAGGGAAGGTGCGGGAAGGGAAGGTGCGGGAAGGGAAGGTGCGGGAAGGGAAGTTGCGGGAAGGTGCGGGAAGGGAAGGTGCGGGAAGGGAAGGTGCGGGAAGGGAAGGTGCGGGAAGGGAAGGGAAGGTGCGGGAAGGGAAGGTGCGGGAAGGGAAGGTGCGGGAAGGGAAGGTGCGGGAAGGGAAGGGAAGGTGCGGGAAGGGAAGGGAAGGTGCGGGAAGGGAAGGGAAGGGAAGGTGCGGGAAGGGAAGGTGCGGGAAGGGAAGGTGCGGGAAGGGAAGGGAAGGGAAGGGAAGGGAAGGGAAGGGAAGGGAAGGGAAGGGAAGGGAAGGGAAGGGAAGGGAAGGGAAGGAAGGGAAGGTGCGGGAAGGGAAGGGAAGGGAAGGGAAGGGAAGGGAAGGGAAGGGAAGGGAAGGGAAGGGAAGGAAGGGAAGGGAAGGGAAGGGAAGGGAAGGGAAGGGAAGGGAAGGGAAGGGAAGGGAAGGGAAGGGAAGGGAAGGGAAGGGAAGGGAAGGGAAGGGAAGGTGCGGGAAGGGAAGGGAAGGGAAGGGAAGGGAAGGGAAGGGAAGGGAAGGGAAGGGAAGGGAAGGGAAGGGAAGGAAGGGAAGGGAAGGGAAGGGAAGGGAAGGGAAGGGAAGGGAAGGGAAGGAAGGGAAGGTGCGGGAAGGGAAGGGAAGGTGCGGGAAGGGAAGGGAAGGGAAGGGAAGGGAAGGGAAGGGAAGGGAAGGGAAGGGAAGGGAAGGGAAGGGAAGGGAAGGGAAGGGAAGGGAAGGGAAGGGAAGGGAAGGGAAGGGAAGGTGCGGAAGGGAAGGGAAGGGAAGGAAGGGAAGGGAAGGGAAGGGAAGGGAAGGTGCGGGAAGGGAAGGGAAGGTGCGGGAAGGTGA